>NW_026876531.1:0-20063 GCF_032173495.1 Musca vetustissima | reverse complement strand
GGCGGGCGATAACAAAAGGTCATGCTGATGACATTTTTTATGGAGAAGAGATGTTCACTTAAAACCTTTTTTGAGAATAATATTTTCTGTCACTAATATTATTTCTAAAGGAAAATAGGTTCCATAACAAGAGATAATTGGTTCATTAACAATATGTGTCAAAGAAAAAGTTATCGACAACAACTCTCTATTAAAAACTTTGATTGATAATAATATTTTTTATAACAATGTTGAATGGAATATGAATCGTCGATAACAATATTTTCAATAAAAATGTCATCGATAACAACATATTCTATAGAGATAATCATCAATAGCATCGATAACTTTCCATAAAAATTTCCTCGATAACGATATTTTCTATATAGTATGTCATCGATAACAATACTTCCTTTGGGAAATTTCATCGATAACAACATTTTTTATAGAAAATATTGTCGATAACAAACTTTTCTCTAGAAAATTTCATCGAAAACAACATTTTCTATAGAAAATATCATAGACAACAACATTTTCTATAGAGAATGTCATCGATAACAACACTTTACGTAAAAAATACCATCGATAACAATACTTTCTATAGACAATGTCATCGATAACAATATCTACTACAGAAAATGTTATCGATGACAATATTTATATTTGAAAATTTGATCGATAACAACATTTTCTTTAGGAAATGTTATCGATAAAAACATTTCACATAAAGAATATCATCAATAACAGTATAGAAAATTTTATCGATAACAATATTTACTTTAGAAAATGTCATCGATAACAATATTTTTAATAGAAATTATCAACGAAAACAATATTTTCGTTAGAGAATGTCATCGATAACAACATTTTCCATAAGCAACATCGATAAACACACTTTCCATAAAAAATATCATCAATAATATTTTTTTCTATAGAAAAAGTCATCGATAACAATATTTTCTTTAGAAAATTTAATCGATAACATTTTTTTTATTAGAAAATATTATCGAATGTATTTGCTATGACAATACTCTCTATAGAAAATTTGATTGATAGCAATATTTTCTGTAGAAAAATAAATCGATAACAACATTTTGTTTAGGAAACTTCATCGATAACAACATTTCCCATAAAGAACATCATCGATAATAATATAGAAAATATTATCGTAAACAACAGCATAAAAATGTTGGCCGATAACATCATTTTCAGGAAAAAAAAGTTCGTCGATAACATCATTATTGGTAAAAAATGATGATTTTCCATAGTGTTCATTCTTTTAATTCCCGTAACAATATTTGTTGCCAATTATTATATAGATTTCGATAACAATACTATAGTTAGAACATTTTGCCAATAAAAATTGCTCCTTAGCACGAATTACACTACAATAATATATTCTGTTAAAAAAAAAAAATTCGATTCCGATAACTGTTGTATTCCACATCAAAAGAATTGTGTTAAATCTACTGCATACTTTCAGGCTTCTCTATAACTCACAGTATTGCAAAACAAATCCGTTATCGATAGATGTATGCTCATTAATCATTAATCGTTAGAACATTTTGCCAATAAAAAGTACTCCTTAGCACAAATTACCATGCAATAATATTTTCTGTTAAAAAAAAAAAATTGTTCGATAACACCACAAAATTTCCGATAACTCTTGTGTTCCACCTCAAAATAGTTGTGTTAAATCTACTGCATACTTTCAGGCTTCTCTATAACTCAAATTATTGCAAAACAAATCCGTTATCGATAGATGTATGCTCATTAATCCTGCCATAACTAAAGCTTCATTAAATTTTATTCTCAAAGCTTATCTAAACGTTTAAAAAGCTTTAAAGTGATAACTCCATTTCTAAAAGAAGCGATTGTGTTGTTCAGAGCAATATTTTCGAAATGTATTTATGTCTATTAATTTTTAATGTTATTACTGCAAAATCCTGCATAGCACATTCACTATCAGCTGATTAGCATTGTTGAGCGTTTGAAATGATGGAAAAATTGAGTTTAAAAACGTTTTGTTTTACGACTCACGATATTCTCTCTAGTTTCCGTTTAGTTTTGCTTGAATTGGTTTTTATGCAACGATTACTTCTGCACAATTTATTGTCAATGCTTCAGCTTCATGCAACATGAAGATGAACAACAACAACAACCGCCATATCAGCTCGATAAGCATGTTAGTGTTGTTGTTATTGTAGGCTTAAGCGGATCACTACACTTGTTTGGCAAATAACTGATTTTGCCATTTTCGCACTGATAGACCCCGTTCCCGAACCCGTGGTACTTGGACGAGAATGCTTTACAAACAGTTTAAAAAAAGAAGAGTTATAGCATATGGGTGTATGTGTGTATATGTGTATGTGTCTGAGTTAACATTTTAAAGTATGATGAATGGTTGTTGGTATTTACTACCAATATAGGCCTTCACCAACGAAATTGACTAGACGTCTGTCCGTCTGTCGACGATGATGATGTTGGCCTTACTTTCTTCGTAGTGGTTCCTCGTCCTCTCTTCAACATGGCTAAATAGCAAACGAATACAAAAATTTCATTTTAAATGGGTTTCTATGCTTTGCAAATACCATTACCAATAAAGTGATATGTGTGTGTGTTTATGTGGCTGTGTGAGTGTCTATGACATATGCATATATTGGCATGAATATGTCGTAAACACTTCTAAACAATTTAACCATAAAGCTTAGTAGACGGCTTTTTTTACACAACAAAAAAGACAACATAGAATGCAGGAGAAAGGGAGAGAGGGTAGATGAGTGGAAGAAAAAATTCGAAAAATTGTCGTTGTTGCTGTTTTTAGCTGCCTCTGTCGCATTGTGATGCGTAACGACATTGTATTGCTTAGGAAAAAAATAGAAGTTGTCTTTCCATTCCATGAAATTGTAGTTGATGTTGATGTGTTTTTTTTTCTTATTTAGCTACCACTTCAAATTGCAGTGTGTGTATATGTGGTTCCGTGTATGTCTTTGTGTGTTTTACAGACGATAAATATGCAATGACATTTGTAGCTCAAAAACATGCCATCATCCTCTTTGCTGCTGCTACTCCTACTGTGTGTGTGTTCGTGTATGTAAAAGCCTTTGGGGGGTTCCTATCAAGGATGATTGTTTTGCAACAGAATGAAAAAATAACAACAAAAATAACGATTGCTATGTTGATACTTAGAAGGCTGAGAGGAAGAAAAAAAATTAAAAAATACAATAACAACAACATCTAACAAGTGAACTTCATAGACTAGAAAATAGGGTTTAGTTCAATGCTGCGTATAATAATGGGCAGAGGTGGGCAAAACTATGCAATGGTAGTTATACCCCTGACCACACTCATTTATTTGGCCCAAGAGCGAACTCTATTGAAATTAAGAAAAATTGGATCAGATTAAGATATAGCTCCCACATATATATTTTTGTCCGATTAAAGGTAAATAATGCACCAAAGTCCATATATATCTTTCGATTTGCACGAAATTTGGCACAGCATACTGAATTAAGTGTAGAATAATGTGTGTTAAATTTCGTAAAAATCGGTTCAGATTTATATAAAGCTCCCATATATATTTTCGTCCGATTTAAGGTAAATGCTGCAACAAAGTCCCTAAATATCTTTCGATATGCACGAAATTTGGCACAGCATACTGTATTAAGTGAAGAATGATGTGTGTTAAGTTTCGGTAAAATCGGTTCAGATTTACGTATAGCTCCCATATATTTTTTCGTCCGATTTAAGGTATATGATGCAACAAAGTCCATACCTATCTTTCGATTTGCACGAAATTTGGCACAGCATACTGAATTATGTGTAGAATGATGTGTGTTAAATTTCATAAAAATCGGTTCAGATTTAGATATAGCTCCCATATATATTTTCGTCCGATTTTTGGTAAATGGTGCACCACAGTCCCTATATATCTTTCGATATGCACGAAATTTGGCAACACGTACTGAATTAAGTCTAGAACGACATGTGTTAAGTTTCCTGAAAATCGGTTCAGATTTAGATATAGCTCCCATATATATTTTCGTCCGATTTAAGGTAAGTGGTGCACCAAAGACCCTATATATCTCTCGATTTGCACGAAATTTGGTATAGCCTACTGAAATAGGTCTAGAATGATGTGTGCAAAGTTTCGTGTAAATCGGTTCAGATTTAGATATAGCTCCCTTATATGTTTTCGTCCGATTTGAGGTAAATGGTGCACCCAACTCCTAATGTTTATCCGATTGACAAGAAATGATTTCGATATATTGAAGATTTCTCGTATGTTCGGAAACGGAACAAACATTTTATTTAAAAAAAGTTCTATATTCAAAAATTTCGCGATGTGCCCCAGGTTTGCTCTTCCCTGGCAAAAAATTGTACTTAACCATGACTATGATTACATGGTGTACTGTTCTTGTGGTTGTTGTTCTTGTCATTATATTTTCTAGTCGTATCACTGGTTCAAAGTGGCTTATGTCTGTTATGTCATACGGTGTATGTCTTCCTCTCTATGTGTGTGTCTCCGTGCCAGCAATTAAATGTAAAACCTTAAAATATGTAGAAAAGAAGGCTTGAGTTGTCTCTCCTGGTTACACTCACACACACACAAACATATCAAGTAATAACAATAAAACAAAAGAGCTTAGTTGCTGCTATTATTATTTTTTCGCTGACAAGACACTAACAAAGTATTTATGTATGTATATGTACTCAGATATTGGTATATAAGCAAAGGGGTTAAATCAATGACGATGTTTTGCATCATTTCCATTTCAAAAGTACAGAGAGAGAGAGAGTATTCATTGATAATAATGATATTCTCGTGTAACGTAAATTTAAATAAATAAATAGAAGTAAATCAAATTTATGATACAATTTAAATATTTTTTTTTCGGAAAGCCTATAGATATGCAATAAAAAAAATTACAATATAAATGTTGTGTGAGGCCTATAACAATTTTTTCCAAGGCCTATATGAGGCGTGGATTTATAAAATAATTTTTTTCCAAGGCCTATATGAGGCGTGGATTTATAAAATAATTTTTTCCAAGGCCTATATGAGGCGTGGATTTATAAAATAATTTTTTTCCAAGCTCTATATGAGGCCCATATGAGGCGTGGATTTATAAAATAATAAAAAAAAATTCCGAGCTCTGTATGAGGCGTGGATTTATAAAATAATATTTTTCAAGGGCCAACTGAGGCGTGGATTTATAAAATAATTTTTTTCCAAGCTCTATATGAGGCCCATATGAGGCGTGGATTTATAAAATAAATTTTTTTCCAAGCTCTATATGAGGCCCATATGAGGCCTGGATTTATAAAATAAATTTTTTCCAAGCTCTATATGAGGCCCATATGAGGCGTGGATATATAAAATAATTTTTTTCCAGGCTCTATATAAGGCCCATATGAGGCGTGGATTAAAAAAATAAATTTCCACGGCCTATATGTGGCGTGGATTTATGAAATATTTTTCACAAGGCCTATATGAGGCGTGGATTTATAAAATTATTTTTTTCCAAGCTCTATATAAGGCCCATATGAGGCGTGGATTAAAAAAAAATTTCCTCGGCCTATATGTGGCGTGGATTTATGAAATATTTTTCCCAAGACCCATATAAGGCGTGGATTTATAAAATAATTTTTTCCAAGCTCTATATAAGGCCCATATGAGGCGTGGATTAAAAAAAAATTTCCTCGGCCTATATGTGGCGTGGATTTATGAAATATTTTTCCCAAGACCCATATAAGGCGTGGATTTATAAAATAATTTTTTCCAAGGCACATATAAGGCGTGGATTTATAAAATAATTTTTCCAAGGCCTATATGAGGCGTGGATTTATAAAATATTTGTTTTTCCATGGCCTATATGAGGCGTGGATTAGTTTTTAAGTATATTTCTTAAATTCATTTGTAATTACTATTTTTGTAATTTATCTCATTTTTTCTTCTTTGTTTTCAGGATAAGCAACTACACTCCTCCCGTGGTATAATCATCTCCAATCAAACTCTGGTCCTCCAAGCCATTTCGAAATCATCCCATGGACAATATTTTTGTCGGGCCACAAATATCCAAGGCAGCGTGTCGAGTAATGAAGTATATCTGGATGTCAAATGTAAGTTGATAAAGCAAGATAATTATCAAATCCAAAAAAAAAAAAAAAAAAACATGAAAAAATAAAAAAAATTGTATATAAGGGTGTAACGAAAGAAATAAATTTATCATTTGTTATTTTTTTATAAAGAAAATCTTGAGGTCTTTAATATCAATATATCTGGATTATCACCTCAACCACTCAAAACCCTACCCCAAACTTCATTTACATTTTTCTATCCCTTCAAAACCCCTAGAACCACCATAAAACAGAATATTTTCCTTTATACCCAGACAATGGTATTTAGCCAGTCTCTCCGACACACTAACATACCTACATACATATATTTGTCTGTGTGTGTTTGTCTATTACAACCATTGTATTAAATTTCAATATTCTCCATTACTCTGCCTCCTCTTATCCCCTCCCTACTTCTTCCTGTTTTCATACATATTTTTTCAATAGTTTCTTGATTACAGCTACTGCGATCTTTTGTCCCCCATATATTATTTTCTGTCTTCTATATAGTCGCCCCTTTTCAAATATTCTTTTCAAAATTGTTTTTTTTTCTTTTTCTGCTACTGAAAAGAAAACTATAACACATTGTAAACATTGTGTTGAATAATTTCAATATCTGAACAATTTCTAATTTTCTTAGACTGAGACTCCCCCTATTCATAGTTTCCGGTTGTGTTCATCTTTCAATAGAGGTAGAATAGAAGTTTTGAAACAATAGCTGAGACATGTTGGATATTCTGATGGGAGGACATGTATGAATAGATGTTTTTTGTTCGAACCACAGAGTTCAAGTGTCATGTAAAATATTTTTCTTGCTAGAAGAAGAAAAACAAAAAGATAAGAAGAAATATTTTAAGTTGTTGTTGTAGATTTTTCTAGGGGAAGATGTGTTGAAAAGGGAATGCTAAGGAGAATACAAATTTTAAAGAGGTTAAATTTTAAGAAGAAAAGGCTCAGACGATAAGAATTTTTTCCATAAAAAATAAATCTTTCTTGAAGAAGAAGTCCATTAGAATTCTTGTAAAATTCTTTCTGATAGCATTTTGATACCGTTCATCGTAAATATCCATTAGGTCGTATACGTATTGTTAGTACTCATACGACACCTAATAAGCTCATATATTATTTATTTTACATTTAAGAACAACCTAACAATTTATTTTTCGATATTAAAATTGCCAATAACAAATGTTTCCTTGAAGGGACATAGGGTTCTTTTGTTGATTATTTAAGAGCCTTACCTATTCCCCTTCCTTGTTTCTTTTTATTCCCCCTAATCCCTTACTAATTATATTCCATGGCCCATCCTGGCATTTTGTGATAGAGAAAGTCTATATTATTTGGAGCGTATACGTGCTGGTGGTATTTATACGTTCCATAGCTCGTTTCAATATGTCTTTTGCGACGAACTTGTCATAGACAACATTTTCCGAATTTCTTTCTAATCGAATGTTTGAAATGATAAAGGATCCAGACTTCAGAAAATAATTAATTTCAATAGATGGTGAATCGTGGGCAGAGACACATTTTTTTTTGGGAATTTCTTTTCTCGTTTTAATGGGACATAGAAAACTGATATTCTTTGGAGCGTATAAGTATTGGTGATAGTCATACGCCTTATAGGTTCAAATAATGCAAGAAACTGGGATTCTTGGGAATCAATTGTCGAAGAGAAAAATCTCTCAACGTATTTCTAATTTTAAAATACATATATATATATTTGAATACAGATAATTTCCTGAATTTTTAAGTATAATTTTTGAGAAGATTTGCCCCTTCAGGATTACTTCGAATAGCGAATTGTTATTCATTGAAGCGTATAAGTGGTGATGGTACTCATACGCCCTATAGGAAAGCCATATTGGTCTAATTAGCTTATATATTATTTATTATAATTTTTCTTGAAACTATTTCTAAAAATTTTTCGATAGTAAAATTGTCCATAACAATATTTTTCTTGCAGGCACATATGGTATTCGAATTTACTTTCTGAATTCTCCATCCTCTATCCCTTCTATGTGTCTTTTTATTTCCTATAATCCCTTACTAATTATATTCCATGACCCATCCTGCCATTTTGCTGTTAGCTGGCCCTATCCCTTCTCCACTTCCCTGTTAGCATTACTGTCACAATTTGAAGTTGAACATTAACTTGACATGATATTATGAAATATTTTGCTACGATGATGACCCCATTCCTGGGGACATTAATCCTCCCTTACTATACAAATACTTGCTTTGAAATATGAATTCTAATTACTTTTTCTCATCCCACTTTTCCACGCTACAGATCCACCTGTCTGCAAAGCCGAATCAACAATAATACGAGCAGCCCTTAAACAGACCATTAATATAACATGCCAAGTGGATGCGAATCCTCTTGCTAATCTAAATTACAAATGGCACTTCAACAATTCACTGGAGAGTCTCATCGAGCTACCCAACTCGTTGGGTGGAGGCGTTGCGATGGGCCTCGCCGGCCATCATTCGCCACAGCAACAAATGTTATTACATGGGGATGCAAGTCACGCTTCCGCCGGATATTTTCAACGTAGCAAAAGGAAACACCTACATGGCCAACAGCATGAGGCTAAACTGGTGGCCACCCATGGTCGTCATGGACGCATGGCAATGCGTACAGTTGTCCATCAACAGCAACATGAACCCGCCATCACACATATGGATGCCTGGTCAAATGTCCGTTTTGAAGATGATAATGATGACGATGTTGTTGTGACTGGTGGTGACTATTTGGAGCAACGAAAGCCATCACATCGCCATCGGCCACACTATCACAACGATAATGGTCTGGCCGTGCACGATGATGATGATGACGAGGGCACTGAAACTGATGATGCCATTAATGGAGTTTATGGTCGCAGTACTAATAGCGAGGATTTACCTTACACACAAATGGTTTATTCCAATATGATTTATAAAAATCACTTGGATGGCAAACAGCAACATTCGTTGGGATCCGCATCGGCATTAGGAGGACAGCCCACACAATATCAAACCCTGCTGCATCATCAACAGCCGATGCGCACACAGCCTTTGCATGAATCGGCGGCTGTGCACAGCCAACAGTATTTGCAAATGGCTGAGCGCAAACGTTTGGCTGCCCTACACAAACAGCAACATCATCGCAACCTTGCCATGGCTGCAGCGGCCACCACAACAACCACCGCCGCCCCAGTGCCCCTGAATAATGTCTATAGCTATCACATTGAGTCGTATGAAAGTTTTGGAGCAATTTCGTGTGTGGCCAGTAGTCCAATGGGTCAGTCGCAGCCATGTTGGTATCATATACAGCCGGCAGGTAAGTGAGAAATATCGGAATGAGGGGGAAACAGAGGGATTTTGGGGGGTTGGGAATTGATTTACAAAGGAAAAACAAGTGCGTGAATATGTTGGTGTATCAGGGCAGATGGCTATATAAAATTTTATGTTTGAAAATTGCAAGCTGACTGTCTGTATGTGTCATGTTTATAATGATGGTTAATATATATATAATATTGAGTGGGTTGTATCAAACAAAAATTTCATTTCTTTGCCAAAGTAAAATGTTTGCCCATATCCACTCTTCTCTCTCTCTCGGCCATTTTTATTTTGTGGTTTTAATGGAAAATATTGATTTTTTCCCTGCCTGATAGTGGTTTGTCCATTTCCACTTCCAGCTTAATTGCTATACGTATACATTTCGCTAATTATTGTCAGAGATTTAATTGAGGCCAATGTTGTTAGGTATCCGATTTTTGGTTCGAATATTTGATTTAATGGATATTAAGGACACAAATTTTCAGTAAAACGCACAAAACACGCACGGAATTATTTTCTGTTATGGGTTTTGATGGTTTTGAATTGTTTCCGGTTTAATTGTGATAATACATTAGGGCGTATGACAAGTGACGGCAATCATACGCATCCCAAGACTCCATGGATTATTGAAAAAGAATCTTAGAAGAAAAAAATTCGCAGAAAAATTGTATTTTAAAATTATTTTTGGTCCTAAGGAATAGGCGTTGGAGAAAAATATTTTGTTATTGGAAATTTGATCTTTATAATTTTCGTTTTAATTTGGATAAAGACTATAGATATCCATTAGAGGGTATACGTGTTGGTGTTAATCATACGCCATATAATGAGCTCAAATTAAGGATGAGAATTTTCCAAAAAAAAAAATCTGAAATTATTGTAAATTTGGTTTTGAGTTTTTTTTACGGTCTATTTATAAATGCCAGGTAATGTCCCTTAGGTCGTATAAGTGTTGTTGACAATCATACGCCACATATTGATTTTGTATTGGATTTAAAATATGGGCTTTATAGGTTTTCGTTATGATTTCAAAAGGAAAAAAAAAAACTTAGAAAATGTTTCGGTTAAAGATTAGTTGTATCCATTTTCTGATATTTTAAAGAATTTCGGTATTTGGTCTCAGTACTTACCAGTTTAATTGTGATGGAGAAAATTTATATTATTTGGAGCGTATACGTGCTGGTGGTAGTCATACTGCTCATCATACGTTAGTTCTATCTGTCTTAAAGTAAGAAATCTATACATTCTTTGGAGGCGAACTTGTCAGCTCACTTGTTTGGCCCAAGGACGAACCCTATTGAAATTGGGAAAAATCGGTCCAGATTTAGATATAGCTCCCATATATATTTTCGTCCGATTTAAGGTAAATGGTGCACCATAGTCCCTATATACCTTTCGATTTGCACGAAATTTGGCACACCGTAATGAATAAGGTCTAGAATGATGTGTGCAAAGTTTCGTGAAAATCGGTTTAGATTTAGATATAGCTCCCATATATAGCTTCACCCGATTTTAGGTAAATACCAATTTTTATCAAAACAGGCATGCTTATTCTTTGGCCCGATCTTCTTCTCCATGTCAAACTTCGAACCGACAAAACTTAAGTACTTGGTCCATTTCATCCCCTAAATATTATTCGAACTTTATCAAAAACAATAGGGGTCTTCATTGGGCACAACTCATCCTACATGCAAAATTTCGTGATTATTGGTCCATAATTGTGGCCTGTATCGTGTTTACAAATTATAATTGACAGACGGACGGACGGACACACATGTCTATATCGACCCAGCTAGTCGGGATATGACGATCAGTATACCGATGGGTCTAGGACGAATATTTCGCGGCGTTACAAAATCTTTTGGGCTGCACAAGACTATAATACCCTGACAACATAGTTGTGTAGGGTATAAAAACATCCAGTCCTGCTATACGCCCTGTAAAGTACCAGACAAACATCTTCTATAGAGTCTAACCATTTTTTTCAGACTTGTCAAATTTTGGCTCTTATAGGAGTCTATTAATATTGTAAGAAATCGAAAAATAAATATTTCTGTACCTGTTCATGGTACTCCGTTGCGTATAAATGTTAATATAAAGTATTCGACCCCCTTCCCATTACGAATTAATAAAACTAATACGACACATTGTCCGTTCTTTAGTTGTTGAACACAAAAAACTAACTCCACCCTAATATCCGCGAAAAAAATATTGTTTTAACACAATCTCCGAAAGAAATATTTTCAAATAGAACTGATTTTGTATAGACTTTGATAAAATGGTTTTAAAAAAATAAGGCTTATAATAGGTTCAAGAAAATATTTTCAAAATACCAGGCCAATCTCATTCCTGAGTTTTTTTAAAGCATTGAAAATCGATATATCTTTATGAATCCATTTCCCTTGAATATTGTATTGGATCTGTTGATGGTACTCTATTGCGTATACTTGTTAATAATAATTATACGCCCCCTTTTTCATTATCAATTAATAATACTAATACGTCATGTGGTCCATGAGATATATTTTCCTCTATCTCCTCAATAAAAAATTTCCACAAAAATATAAAAAAACTACCTCCAACCAGTAAAGCTTTCGTATTTAATTAATATTCCTTAATGAACCTCTTGAAAAGTATTTTTTTTTGTTTATAGAAAATATGAGTTACACACACATACAAACTATGATGTCTGCCTAGAAATATATGGGTTTGTTTCCGTGATTGTTTTCCTCCTTCAGATTTTTTTCGTTCAATTCTGTATAATGAACACATACTTTCCCTCCGAGTGTGTAGAGACACTTAATATTCTTTTGCCTACAAAAGCATAAAGTGTTATATTCTGAAATTGAATTGCATGCATGCTAGTTGACGCATATACCCACACACTCTCGTGTACACACATGCAAAACTTAGCACAGAAAAAAGTTAAGTGTTGAAATGTATAAATGTGAGCCGCCTTACCAAACTAAAACTATAGGAATGGAGAGGAAAAAAACTATAAGTGTTTCTACATTCATATATGGCAACTCATTTATAATCAGTTAGTGTGTGAAGTGGAGAGGAGTGGTAGATTGGGAGGGATGGTGGGAGGTAGGGTGTAATGTTAAAGGTTGCTCTTGGCTGGAAATATAAAGCCAATATGTTGTGTATGTACAAAACTGGCATGAGTTCATGGCTTTAACATTAATATACAAGTGGTTTGTGTAGAGTGGCAGAGTTTCTTTCAATTTTCTACACCAATGGCGCCATGTCTACACACATACATGAACTCAAGTCCTCCTCAGGCATTCGAGAAACTATAGGATATTTTTTATGAAGGAAGGAAGATGTATGCGAAATTGAAATAAAGGGGGGAGAGTAGTTGATATTTTCTAGCACATACTTAAACACTTATATGTATGGGCCCTGGGCCCAAGGTAATAATTGTATAATTGCTTATTATGTGTTAATTATAGAAATTAAATTATTTTAATTACATATAATTTTAATTAATAAAGTTCAACATTTTATTTTCGAATTTATAACTCAATTAAAAATTCTTCTTCTCTATTTCAGATCTCCCCGATCCGGTGAAAAATTGTTCAGCCTACAATTTCACTGCCAATTCCATGCAGATTCAGTGTATACCCGGCTATGATGGTGGCATACCACAACATTTCCATGTTCAGGTCTATGATGAGTTGAATCGTCAGATTCTCTATAATACGTCTTTTCGTAATCCAGAATTTACGGTGAAACGTTTGCCTAGCGATTCGGTATTTGTTCTAAGGATTACGGCCATAAATGCCCAGGGACCAAGTAAGGTGTCCTATCGTATCAGAGGGAGAACACTGTCGGCACCGCTACTGAGAACAGGTAAGTTGTCGAGTAAATTTAGAGGAATTTAAATTGAATTTCTTATGTTCTGTAAAGGGGTGCGTATAATTGTTATTAATTTAATAGATCCCCAGGGCGTATGAGAAATAATTTGCAGAACGACAATTATACGTCACCGTGACCCTTTTAAAAAATCATAATTTCTGCAAGCAATCTTGTGGGATCTTAGATTGTTTTTGTTGTTTGATGGAAGGGTGCGTATGATTTTTATACCCTCCACCATAGTATGGAGGGTATATTAATTTTGTCATTCCGTTTGTAACTCATCGAAATATTCATTTCCGACCCTATAAAGTATATATATTCTTGATCAGGGTGAAATTCTAAGACGATCTAGCCATGTTCATCCGTCCGTCTGTCCGTCCATCTGCTGTAATCACGCTATCTTCTGAAGGAATTGAGATAGGGTGCTGAAATTTTGCATATGGTTGTCTTTTGTCTGCAGGCAGGTCAAGTTCGAAGATGGGATATATCGGTCCACGTTTAGGCATAGCTCCAATATAAGGGTACCCGCCAATTTTCGGTATTTTGGGGTTCTTGAGCGCGTTTTTCAGCCGAATTCGCTGAAATGTGCTACATTGAGTTCTTGTTGGGTCCTAAATGTCTCCACAAAAAATTATAAGTATAGGTCCAGTTTTTCTGGTAGCCCCCATATAACGGTACCTCCCAATTTTCAGTATTTTGGGGGTTTTGATCGTTTTTTTCCCCCAAATTAGCTGTAATTTAGTATTTTGAGTTCTTAATAGGTACCAAATCTCTCCACAAAAAATTATGAATATAGGTCAATTTTTTCGGATAGCCTCCATATAAGGGTACCCCCAATTTTCGGTATTTTGGGGTTCTTGAGCGCGTTGTTCAACCGAATTTGCTGCAATTTGGTATTTTGTAGTCGTATATGGTAACAAATCTCTCTACCAAAATTTTTTAATATTCGCCCCCTTTTTGGGGTAGTCCCCATATAACCCCCTTTTTTATATTAAAATAGTTATCTGATTGGTTCCGCGTTTTGAGTTTGGTTCTAAGACTCTATTGAAATCATTTCACCTGCGGAGGATAGCGAGATAAAAAAATTAGAACGTAAGGTTCGATAATGAACTATAGCCGCATTTATAGCCAGTGTGGAGGTTTCAGAAGGAGTGGACCGATATTCCCCATCTTCGAATTTGAATTATCAATTAAAAATTTCTGAAATTTGTATTATGGCTTACATTATGGTTTACATAATCCGTTTTTAGACATGTCGGTATAGGTTCACTTTTTGGTATGTTCCCTATATTTTCATTTCTAGTACCTGTCAGTATATCTATGGTGGAGGGTATCCAAAGTTCGTCCCGGCCGAACTTAACGCTTTTTCACTTGTTATTTATTCAAAAATAATTCCTAAGCGTATGAGAAATATATTGTCTAGCATCAATCATATGGCACCCTGACCCAATAAGAAATTTTTATATTTGCCAAAATTTGTTCCAATTTGAAATCGTTTTACGATAATTTTTGAAGGGATGCGTATGATTGTTATTAATTCCAGTTCACCTGGGCGTATACCTAATATTTTCTTTAGCAACAGTTATACGACACATTGAACCATTAAGAAATTATTTTAATTATAATTTTTCGTATTTTTTATATAATTTAAAAATCTATTGTCATGTAAAATTAACTTTTCCTGTTTTCTTACAATATTTTCTTTTTTCTACTTTCCATCAACAACAAAAAATTTACCTCTGCATGGATTTTTTTTCCTCCACACCAAACTTTTACTGCATAAACAATGACATCACAAAACGTAAAAACCCCACCTCTACATATCTGCGCTTTGTCGTTTTGTCGAACATCGAACAAATAGCATCCTCAACTGCAGTTCTGGTCCAACTAACCCCATTACTGGGTGCCCTAGTTGGTGTCATAGCAACACTTATTCTCGTTGCCATTTGTATTGTGATTTTTATGAAATTTCGCACAAAGCACAATCGTCGTGGCCCCAGCGGCGATACAACAACAACGGAAGCTGACAAAGGCAGCGCCGAGCCATTGTCACGCAATATGGGCAGTCATTCTAGTTTGGAGGATAAAAATCCCGATGTGATACCACAGGAAACGAATAGTGAAGATGAATTCCATTTGGAGGAGAAGGCATTCGATCGCTTGAATCTAGAATCGCAGCGTATTATTTATACGCCAACGTCGAGAATGAATGCGGCATCGCCGCCACCACCCTCGCTGTCGCCCACCTTTGGCAAACAGGTAAGCAAACAATATTTTTTTTGCTATGTTTCTGTTTTCAGGCGGGAGGGAATGAAATTGCAGCACTGCCACCGTTGGGGAAATAATTGCTGTCTGTCTTTTTTTTACTTCTGTTCGGCTTTGGAACTTGTAATAAAAAATTTACTGCTGGGAGGGAAAAATATCCAACAAATTTGTTGTGGCAGGGAATCCATCTCCCTTGTTTGGTTTTTTCTTTGCATGGTTGCTCTGTTGACTGAAACCTTTGCAACTATTTGCATTGTAAAATATTAGCTTTGTGGAATTTCCAATGGGAGGCTTTACTTTCAATCAGGCAATCAAAGGGCAAGATAAGAAACGAAGGACAAAAGAGCATACATAGTGGACTTCCCTTTAATTAGAGCAAGAAAAAAACTGATTTACATAGACGACTTTAATACAAAGTCTCTGAAAAAATATTAAAAATCCCCACATAAAATAGTGCCTGAAAATATTAAAAAGTCAGGTCTATAATAGACCAAGAAAAAAATATATAAAACCAGTAAGGAAAGATCAAAAGTCGGACGGGCCGATTATATCATACCCTTCACCACTTTGAGTACATACAAGAGATGTTAATATATAACATATCCTGTAGATACAACAGATATAGAATCTTTGGAGGTCCATTGAGATGGAATCGGGCGAAATTAAATATGCTATCTAGATAGATATTTGAAACAATTGAAAAAACCCACACACATAGCATTCTGAAATCAGAGAATCCAATGGTCTACCATTTGTATGAAATGAACTAATTTTAGCAAAACTTCGCATACATCAGTCTGGACCTAATTCAGTACTCTGTGCAGAATTTTGTCCAAATCGGACAAATATTGAACGTTTGGTGTATCACTTATACAAAATCGGACGCAGACATCAGTCTGGACCTAATTCAGTACTCTGTGCAGAAAATCGGACGAAACTATATATGGGAGCTATATCTAAATATGAACCGATTTTAACAAAACTTGGCATGCATCCATCTAGACCTAATTCAGTACTCTGTGCAAAACTTGTCTAAATCGGACCAATAATGGGAGTTTGGTGCACCATTTAAACAAAATCGATCGAAGCTATATATAGGATCTATATCTAAATAGGAACTTGGCATACATCAATCTAGACCTAATTCAGTACTCTGTGCAATATTTTGTCACAATCGGGCAAATATTGGGAGCTTGGTGCACCATGTAAATGAAATCGGACGAAGCTATATATAGGATCTTAATCTAAATATGAACCGATTTCAACAAAACTTGGCATGCATCAATCTAGACCTAATTCAGTACTCTGTGCAAAATTTTGTCTCAATCGGAAAAATATTGCATAAAATCGGACGAAATTATATATGAGAGCTATATATAAATCTGAACCGATTTTTACGAAACTTAACACATAGTATTCTAGACCTAATTCATTACGCTGTGCCAAATTTCGTGCAAACTGAAAGATATATAGGGACTGTGGTGCACCATTTACCTTAAATCGGACGAAAATATATATGGGAGCTATATCTAAATCTGAACCGATTTTTACGAAACTTAACACATATTATTCTAGACCTAATTCATTACGCTGTGCCAAATTTCGTGCAAGTCGAAAGATATATAGGGACTGTGGTGCACCATTTACCTTAAATCGGACGAAAATATATATGGGAGCTATATATAAATCTGAACCGATTTCCAGGAAACTTAATACACATCATTCTATACCTAATTCAGTACTCTATATCAAATTTCGTGCAAATCGGAAGATATAGGGGGACTTTCGTACACCATTTACCTTAAATCGGACAAAAATATATATGGGAGCTATATCTAAATCTGATCCGATATTCATGAAACTTAGCACACTTCATTCCAGGCTTAGTTCATTACGCTCTTCCAAATTTCGTGGAAATCGAAAGATATGTAGGGACTTTGGTGCACCATTTACCTTAAATCGTACGAACATATATATGGGAGCAATATCTAAATCTGAACCGATTTTCACCAAACGTAGCACACATCATTATAAACCTATTTCTTAACCCTATACCAAATTTCATGCAAATCGAACGATATATTGGGACTTTGGTATCCCATTTACCTGAAATCGGACTAAACTATATATGGAAGCTATACCTAAATCTGAACCGATTTACTCAAATTTCAATAGGGTTCGTCCTTGAGCCAAATAAGTCACATGTGCCAAATTTCATCCAAATCGGATTATAAATGCGACCTGTACTTTGTTCACAAAAATACATGGACGGACGGAGGGACAGAAGAAAGTGATTCTTCTATCTCGTTTCCTTTTGCCTGTTACAACATATGCACAAAGACATAATACCCTGTACCATAGTGTGGTGAAAGGTATAAAAATCTTTTCTACCTTAAAAAAATGACTTCCAAAATCGTTTTAAATCTCTAATTTTTTCGACATTATCTTATTCTTCATATGGTGGCGTATAAGTAATTTAAATACTTTGACATATGTGGCGTATTAGTTATTTAAATTCGGTGACCTATATGGCGTATAAATTATATAAATTCTATGACCTATGTGGCGTATAAGTTATTTAAACACTTTGACTTTGACACTTTGACATACTGAAAACAATATTTTTGAAAATCCACTTCTTATATAGGCCTCTGAAAAAATACTTTTTAAAATATACGCCTGGAAAAAATATTTTCAACAATCCACGCCTTGAAAAAATATTTCTAAGAAAACTACGCCTTGACAAAATATTTCTAAGAAAACTACGCCTTGAAAAAATATTTAAAAAAAGCCACGCCTTGAAAAAATATTTTCAAAAATATTTCAAAAATCCGCCTTGAAAAAATATTTAAAAAAAGCCACGCCTTGAAAAAATATTTTCAAAAAAATTTCAAAAATCCGCCTTGAAAAAATATTTAAAAAAAGCCACGCCTTCAAAAAAAATATTTTCAAAAATTTTTCAAAAATCCGCCTTGAAAAGATATTTCAAAAATCCGCCTTGAAAAAAATATTTCAAAAATCCGCCTTGAAAAAATATTTCAAAAATCCGCCTTGAAAAATATTTCAAAAATCCGCATTGAAAAAATATTTTTAAGAAAACCACGTCTTGAAAAAATATTTTTAAAATATCCACGCCTTGAAAAAATATTTTTTTAAAAATCCACGCCTTGAAAAAATATTTTTAAAAAATCCACGCCATGAAAAAATATTTTTAAAAAATCCACGTCTTGAAAAAATATTTTTAAGAAAACCAGGCCTTGAAAAAATATTTTTAAGAAAACCACGCCTTGAAAAAATATTTTTAAAAAACCACGCCTTGAAGAAAATCTTCTAAAATCCACGTAAAAACCACGCCTTGAAAAATCCACGTCTTGAAAAAATACTTTGAAAAATCCACTCCTTGAAAAAATATGTTGAAAAATCCACGTCTTAAAAAATAGTTTCAAAAAAACCAGGCCTTGAAGAAATACTTTAAGAATCCACGTCTTGAAAAAAATATTTTTAAAAATCCACGCCTTGAAAAAATCACCAAACGCCAAATTGATGTTTTTGTTGGTATTTTTGTGATAACAAATTATCGTCTGCACCATAATTATCTTCAAGGTCTTTAAATGTCCCTGTTGCTTTGCGATTATTTTCGATATCCTACTTGGACTCCAAATACAAATATAACAATAATAATTTCATAAAATATAAATACACACATTTATATATACCCTCATTCAACATTCTTATAAACGAGATGTCATTACATTAGGAACAATGAAACGGTCCTGTGTGTATGTGTGTGGCTCCCACAAAACCCATCAACTAAAGTATGTGTGTATATGTGTACGTGCCCATTGTTTATCTTTAAGATTTCAAACACGCACTTCCGCTTTATGAAAATGTCTTACTGCCATATTTGCTATTGTCGATATTGTTGTTGCTGTTCTTCTTCTTTGTTGGTGTTGTTGTTGGTTTTTCTTATTTCCCCACTTATTTTTATTGTTTATTGATGTTAGGGTACGGGAAACATTAACTGTAAATGGCACTGCCATTATCACACACACAAATACGCATACTCTACGAAAGAGAGGCCATATATGTCTGGAGAAAGGAAAAATACAAGGAATCTCAAGTACTTCAAAACAAACAAACAATGGATTACCCCATTCCTCCTCCCATCCTACTCCCCTTTCACTTATCCTTATGAATGTCTTGTATGTGAGGGTAAATAACCTAAGACATTTTCTTACTACCAAACAATAGTAAATTGTTACTTTACCGGGGAGGTGAAGTGGAACTAAAGCAGAACCCTTAGAAACTTCCAAAAACGAAGTTGTTTGTCCTGTTCATTAAGGACACAATAAAAAGAAAATTTATGTATATATGAACGAACGAATAACAAGAAGGCGTAAATGACACTAAATCTAGAGGAGTAACAAAAATTTAGATTGTTATCGGTTGTTGCTTGCGAGGATATTAAATAGAACAGCTGTCGATGTTTCGAAGGAAATGCCAGGCAATGAGGAAACTATTTT
>NW_026876530.1:0-19828 GCF_032173495.1 Musca vetustissima | reverse complement strand
TTTTTTTTGTTGCTTGGTTAGACGTAGCATATTGTTCTAAGACCCCTGCCATTTAAATATATCGACAATAGCTTAACTTACAGATTAGTTATATTCTCAATTTCCATCTCCAAAGAAATGATATGGTCCATCATCAAATTTACATTCAACTTATGTTCGATCCATTTATTCGTAACAGTACCGTTATCACATTTCGTTAGCTGACACAATGACAGGTATGTCAAAACAATTCCGAACAAGGAAAATGTTGAAAAACGAAACATTTTCTTTGAATTGTATTTTTTTATAAATATTCTACAGATGCCAAGCTATTGAATCTCTTCGAGTCAAAACACAAATTCAAACTAATTGATTGGGTCTTCTTAAAGCAAAAAAAAATTCATTTTATAAACAAATCATTGAACAACGCTTTTTTGTTATTTTTAATTTGACCTATGAGTTCTGTGTGAGATAAGAGCAAATGGGATTCTGAGAATAATGCATGGAGCAACAACAACAATGTGGAATCGCTTGGCAAATGTATTCAGAACCAAGAGAATGCCTGAAATGGTCCCAACGTTTGTACTGGAGCTAAATGGGAAAAAATACACCCACATCCCAAATCTCTGTGAAGCTTCGATAACCCTGAATGTCAAATAAAAATAACTACGACTGGAAAATACTCTCTGAAGTATGTAAATATTCATATTAGAAAGGAGAGGGGGAGAGTCTCTACATATGTTGGTCTAATTTCGTGCAAATCGAAATATATATATATATATATATATAGGGACTTTGGTGCACCATTTACCTTAAATCGGACGAAAATATATATGGGAGCTATATCTAAATCTGAACCAATTTTCCCGAAACTTAGCACGCATCATTCCAGACTCAATTCAGTACGCTGTGGCGAATTTCGTGCAAATCGGAAATTATATAGGGACTTTGGTGCACCATTTACATAAAATCGGACAAACCTATATATGAGAGCTATATCTAAATATAAACCGATTTTCACGAAACTTGGCAGACATCATTCTAGGTTTAATCCATAATGTCATGCCAAATTTCGTGCAAATCGAAAGATATATAGGGACTTTGGTGAATCTTACTTACTACTTGGTATTTCCATCTAATTCGTGGCCTTCCCCTTCTCATTTTTATATGCCCTTTGAGCTGGGGCATTTTCATTCATTCGCACAACATTGCCTAGCCACCGTAGTCGCTGCAGTTCAATACGACTGACTATGTCGATGTCCGCGTATAAATTGTAAAGATCGTGGTTCATTCGACGCCGATATTCACCGTCGACGCAGATCGGCCCGTAGGTCTTTCGGAGAATTTTTCTCTCAAACACCCCAAGAGCTGCTTTATCTGCTTGTGCAAGTACCCATGCTTCTGATCCATATAATAGCACGGGTAGTATCAGCGTCTTGTAAAGTGTGAGTTTGGTCTGGCGGGAGGTGGCCTTGTTTCTAAACTGTTTACTTAGACCATAGTAGCATCTTTTGGCGATCACAATCCTTCTCCGAATTTCAAAACGGATGTCATTCGTTTTATTTTTGGCGGTACCAAGGTATATAAAGTCTTTAACTACCTCGAAGCTGTAGTTCTCAAGTTCCACAGTTGGTCCGAGTCTACTGGACGTCTTGCGCGTTGATACCATCAGCTTGGTCTTCTCGCCGTTTATTGCCAGACCCACTTTGGCAGACTCCTTTTCAATTTGTTCAAAGGTAACTGTTACCGCTCTCAATGCTCGACCCATTATATCGATGTCATCGGCGTAGGCGAGTAATATGTGTTGTTCGGTGTACATAGTGTAATTTCTGTTCACCTTTGCGTCTCGTATGACCTTTTCCAGTAGGATGTTAAAAAGATCACACGACAAACTGTCACCTCGTTTGAATCCTCGTTCGGTATTGAAGGGCTTCGATAGGTCCTTTCCTACTTTAACTGCTGACCTTGTGCCACTTAAAGTTATCCTGCATAGCCGTATTAATTTTGCAGGAATGCCGAACGCAGACATGGCTTTAAACACCTCTGAACGGGCTGTCGAATAAAGCCGCATTCGTCGACAAAGAGGTGATATGTGTCGATGTGTTTTTCGTGGGTCTTTTCCAGGATTTGGCGCAAAGTGAAAATCTGGTCAATGGTGGATTTGCCTGGTCTGAAGCCGCATTGGTTTGGTCCGATGATGTTATTGACCATTGGCTTCAATCGTTCACACAGCACACTGGATAGCACTTTATATGCGATGGGAAGGAGACTTATTCCTCTATAGTTGGCACATATCGTCTTGTCTCCTTTTTTGTGCACGAGACACAGGATGCTGAGGTTCCAATCATTGGGCATGCATTCATCTAGGTGAATCATTTACATATCAAAATCTGAACCGATTTCTTCGAAACTTAGCACAGGTCATTCTAGACTCAATTCAGTACACTGTGCCAAATTTCGTGCAAATCTAAATATATTTAGTGGCTTTGGTACACCATTTACTTAAAATCGGACGAGCTATATCTAAATCAATCCCGATTTTCTCCAATTTTGCATAAACCGACTTAGAAAGTGATTCTATGCATATTCTCAAAGGAACTGTGGGTCTATCTCGATTCCTTTTGTGTGTTACAAACATATGAACAAAAACATGATACTTTGTACCACAGTTTGGTGGAGGATATATATATATATATATATATATATATATTTGGGTATCGTTATATGGAGCTACCCCAAAAAATCGACCGATATTAGTAAAGAGATTTCATAGCGAATAGTAATAAAAAAAGCGTGTCAAATCTCCAAAATATCGAAAATTGTGGATACCTTCCCGAAAACATGGACCTATATTGAGAATGTTTAATTCCGTAAACCTTCGGAAACCATAGGCTGAGGGTGTACATATATTGGCAACAGCCTTTAAAACAACTTTTTTAAATAAAGGAAAACTTATCTATAGAATATACCATTAAAAGACCCTCAGAAAAAAAATGATCCATAAAATATATTCTACCAAAAAAAGTTTCTACAGGTAAGACGCCCATAGCAGAACCACTTATCTACATGAGAACATTTCATTTGTTTATTTTATTGATTTAATTTTTGTTTTATTTTGTATACAAGTTTCGATTTTTATTATTTTGTTCAATTCGCTTTTGTGTCATACCCACGAGAAGCCGTGCTTCCAATTTTGCAGGACTTTTCTTTGAAACATTTTGACTTGCCGTGCGCTTTACAACATCCGGTACTTCTTTTTCGAATGTCTCAAATTTCTTCTTGTGCTGAAGGAGTTTTCCAACGATTTCCTGGACAAGTTTCATTTGTTCAGTTTGCTGTTGTTGTAAAATCATTTGTTGGCTACTAAGTTGTTGTAGTTGTCGTTTGAAGGTTTCCAATTTTCCCCTAACCTCCTGAAGTGTTTCATTTGATGTTTCCACAGCGGCATCATTCTTTGGAGCACACTGTTTTGTTTTCAATATCTGCAAGGCGAGATCATTTTGTTCACCTTGAATATCGTCCAATTTGTTGACGACACGATATTCAAACGATTGATGTTTACGTTCGGTAGCTTCAATAAATTTTGTCATTTGATTGCAGATTTCATCGTTTTTATTCGCATTTGAATTTTCTTGTTGTTGTTGATTTTTGAGATCTTTTAATGATTTCAATTGTTGTTCAAATCTAAAAAAAAAACAATATTCTGAATGAATATACCATTTAAGATCGATTGCCGATCTTATTTCGTCTTACTTCTTCTTTATAACTTCAACATTCGGTTGAAGGCTTACTATATTATTCTTAGCGTCAAGGACATTCACGTAATGCTGAGTCACTTCACTCTCATTCGGTTGAATTGTTACATTCAATAAATGCGGATCCACATTTGTCTTTTTACGATTTTGATCGGTGCAAACCGAATTTAATAAAATCACGCCAATGGCAATTTGAAAAATATTTGAGAGACTTAACATTTTGCCGCTTTTGGTTTGGACAAGTCAGCTCAAATTCAAAATTAAAACTGAAACTGATAATTGTGTGTGAACCTAGCGAAGTTCGTCATTCGTCGCCGTAGTCGAAATCCACTGATAAGAAATTGTCTACAGATAAAAATACTGTCCAAATTATTATTTCTGTTCGACATGTGTAATGTAGAATTTTTCTGGACTACATGAGTCCAGTATCGGAAACGAGCACTTTTGAATTCCATATATATACAAGTGTATACTAAATTTTGATCGCCGAAAACTGTCAATGTTGAACCATAATTGCTATGTTGGCGACATGCAAAGGAAAGGAGAGAGACCCTCGGTTATTTTTTATTAAATTGACAGGACCTCTCTGAAGCCGTGTAACCTATCGCAAAGCTGAATTTTTGGAGAATGGGCTTTTGTAAAGTTAGCCGAAGTTCCACTTTATGAGAGTATACCAAAATTGTACTAATCGTATGGACCAATAGTCTTTAGCCATTATCTTATATGGACCGAAATTTGGCATAGCGTAATGAATTAAGTCTAGCATGATGTGTGTTAAGTTTCTTAAAAATCGGTTCAGATTTAAATATAGCCGCCATATATATTTACTTCCGATTTTATATAAATGGAGCACCAATGTCCCTGTTTATATTTCGATTTGCACGAAAATCTGTTTAAAGTTTCGTGAAAATCGGTTCAAATTTAGTTATACCTCCCTCATATATTTTCATTCGGGTTTTATGTAAATGGTGCACCAAAGTCCTTATATATCTTTCGATTTCCCAAAATTTGGCATAGCACATGAATTGAGTCTGGAATGATTTGTGATAGGTTTCGTAAAAATCGGGTTAGATGTAGATATTACTTGTTACAGAACGGTTTGTTCCATAAACCGAGCTTAAAAAAGATTTCCAAGCGTGTCGGTCTTGTGCGCATTTCCTCCAATTTGAAAGACCACGTTCCAAGATGTTGTTTTCTACTTGGTCTTTCCATCGAATTCGTGACCTTCCCCTTCTACGGGAACAATCAGTAGGCTCGTTTTTATATGGCTTTTGAGCTTGGGCATCTCATTCATTCGCATGGCCCACCATCGTAGTCGCTGCAGCTCAATACGACTATCTATGACGATGTCCACGTATGAATTGTAGAACTCGTGGTTCATTCGACACCGATATATACCGTCGACGCATATCGGCCCGTAGATCTTTCGGAGAATTTTTCTTTCAAACACCCCAAGAGCTGCCTCATCTGCTTGTGCAAGTACCCATGCTTTAAATCCATATAACAGCACGGCTAGTATCAGCGTCTTATAAAGTGTGAGTCTGGTCTGGCGGAAGATGGCCTTGTTACTAAACTGCAATAGTAGCATCTGTTGGCCATCACAATCCTTCTCCGAATTTCAAAACGGATGTCATTCGTTTTATTTATGGTGGTACCAAGGTATATCAAGTCTTTAACTACCTCGAAGCTGTAGTTCTCAAGTTCCATAGTTGGTCCGAGTCTACAGGACGTCTTGCGCGTTAATACCATCAGCTTGGTCTTATCGCCGTTTACTGCCAAACCCACTTTGGCAGACTCCTTCTTAATTTGTTCAAACGTGGCTGTTACCGTTCGCTATGTTCGACCCATTATATCGATGTCATCGGCAATCGTACCATTGCTGTTCACGATTGCATCTCGTATGACCTTTTCCAGCAGGATGTTCAAAATATCACACGACAAACTGTCACTTTGTCTGAATCCTCGTTCGGTATTGAAGGGCTCCGATAGGTCCTTTCCGACTTTAGCTGCTGACCTTGTGCCACTTAAAGTTATCCTACATAGCCGTATTACTTTTGCAGGAATGCCGAACGTAGACATGGCTTTAAACACCTCTGAACGGATAGGGCTGTCGAATGCGGCTTTATAGTCGACGAATAGGTGGTATGTATCGATGTGTTTTTCGTGGGTCTTTTCCACGATTTGGCGCAGAGTGAAAATCTGTTCAATTGTGGATTTGCCAGGTCTGAAGCCGTATTGGTAGGGTCCAATAATGTCATTGACCATTGGCTTCAATCGTTCACACAGCACTTTGGATAGCACTTTATATGCGATTGGAAGAAGACTAATTCCTCTATAGTTGGCACATATCGGCTTGTCCCCTTTTTGGTGCACGGGACACAGGATGCTGAGGTTCCAAACATTGGGCATGCATTCCTCTAGCCAAATTGTACTAATCAGCTGATGCATGCTTCTGACCAGCATCCGAAAACCAGTATTGAATAGTTTGGCTGGTAACCCATCAGCTCCTGCTGATTTATTGTTCTTGAGCCGAATAATTGCTTTTATGACCTCATCCTGGCTAGGTGGTATACACTTTATACCATCATCTCTTATTGGTTCTAGGTTATTTCTTCACCGCTACTATTTGATACCAGAAGCATTTCAAAAAGCTCCTTCCAGATCCTCAGCACGTATCTGTATCTGCCACCAGGTTCCCTTCTTCATCTCTAGAGGAGGATGTACCTGACCAAAGCCCTCGGTTTGTTGTTTTACTCGTTGGTAAAGTTTCCAGACTTCATTCTGACTCCTGTACATCTCGATTTGCTCACGCTCATGTTTTTCTTGTTTTTTTCTTCTTTTATCTGAAAACACGTTTCTCCTCTCTCCTTTTCATCCCGATTATTCTCCATCACATTACGTGTTGCTACTGTCGGCAGGGTTGCCCTATACGCTGCGTTTTTCACATCAGTAGCTCCTGATCGTACCATGGGTTTCTTGGTGGTAGTTTTTGGTATCCAAGTGTTGCTTTTGCTGCATTTTGTAGGAAGTGGGAAATTCTTTGCCATGCTTCTATACTATTATCGGGACAAGAAGTGATTTCGTCAAGCAGGTGGGTAAGTTGAGCGGAGTAGGCATCGGCTACCAATTGTGTTTGCAGCTTTTCGACGTCGAGTTTCCGTTTTGTGTTAGATCACACATTTGCTGCATCATTAAGACGCGTGCGAACCTTGGCTGCTACAAGGTAGTGGTCCGAATCGATATTCGTTCCTCGGATCGATCGAACGTCTAATACACTGGATGAATGCCTTCCGTCTACTACAACATGATCAATTTGATTTCTCGTTGCTTGATCTGGAGAAATCCAGGTGGTCTTGTGTATATCGAGATGCTTGAATCTGGTTCTGCTAACTTCCATGTTTTTTGCTGCCGCTATGTTTCTCCATAATGGCTGAATTTTCCTAAGATGGGGCCAAAGATATTTCCCCTTCCGATTTTTGCATTGAAATCTCCTACCAGAATTTTAATGTCGTGGCCAGGGCAGCGATCATATGCAGTTTCTAGGTGCTCGTAAAATATGTCTTTGGTCTGCTTATCTTTGTCTTCGATCGGAGCATGGGCGCAAATAACACTGATGTAGAAGAACTTCGCTTTTATGCGGATTATAGCAATTCGCTCATCTACTGGAGTGAATCTGGAGACGAGGTCTTTTATTTTCCTGTTAACCACAAATCCGCAGCCAATTCTCGTTTCATGGCAGCTATAATACTTACATGTGCTTACATTCCAAGTGCAGATTCGCAGATCGTCGTCCTTTATGGGTTTGCGGGGGTCGTCAACATTAGGGGGGTTCGGTTTTCTTTTTCTTTGCATTTTCATAGTAAGAGCGGTTTTCCTAGTGTGGGCAACTAACCCGATGCCTCAACCCATTATTTATAGTTCTCCTGTATGGGTGAACTCGCGACACATATCAGCTCACTATTTCAACGGGTGTTGAACGTTGCTACCCCAGGTGACACCGCGGGGAGGTCAGGGGAGTTCCACAATTGATATGAAAGAGGGACCAAGATAAGCCAAGATAGGGGCACCTTCGGGAAAAGAGCTTCTTTAAAGACAATGTGCATTGGTCAACATGTTGGCATATAGAGATCCCATTGTATTTGTAGAATATTCGTGGTCTTAGGGGCCATTTCAATCGAAACGTATTTAATGTGGCATTCCAGATTCGTCCACTGTTCTGTACAACGTGCGTACATTCCAAGTGCAGATTTGCAGATCGTGGCCCTTTTTACGTTTGCGGGGGTCGTCAACATTAGGGGAGTCTGGTTTTCTTTTTCTATGCTTTTTCATAGTAAGAGGGGTTTTCCGAGTGTGGGCAACTAACCTGACGCCCCAACCTATTTTTTATAGTTCTCCTGTATGGGTGAACTCGCGACACATATCAGCTCACTATTTCAACGGGTGTTGAACGTTGCTACCCCAGGTGACACCGCGGGGAGGTCAGGGGAGGTCCACAATTGATATGAAAGAGGGAACAAGATAAGCCAAGATAGGGGCACCTTCGGGAAAAGAGCTTCTTTACAGACAATATGCATAGGTCAACATGTTGTCATATAGAGATCCCATCGTTTTTGTAGAATATTCGTGGTCCTAGGGGCCATTTCAATCGAAAAGTATTTAATGTGTCACTCCAGATTCATCCACTCCATATAAGGATCCCGTACCGGATTTGGATATATTTCTCATATAATAAATCCTGCTATGAGCATTTTTGATTGGAAATACGGCAACTAGCCTCCAAATTCCGAAACTAGGCGAGACTTTTATATGGGGCCTGTCTCAAAACATGTGCCTATAATGGCAATTTTCTGAGCAGGGTACCCCAAAATGCAAACCCCCAAATGGATGGAAATTCCGAAATTTATGCGGGAACTTTATAGGAAGTCTACGTCAAAACATGTGCATATAAAGATCATTTTCTGTACCGATATATGTCAGCCTCCAAATCCTCAAATTCAGATTAGAGCGTTATCGGTTGCAAAATGCGATTAAAACCCACAAAATAGCTAAAATTGGGCACTACTTTATATGGAAGTTATACCAGAATGTGGACCGATGCACCCTATTTGGAATACTAAACATCCTTGGAGTAACATATATGCCAATCTTAGATGTTGCGATCCCTATCGCATCTTCAACAGAAAGACGTGCGAAAAGACGAACGGACTTGGCTAAATCGCCATAGAATTTTATTCGATCTCAGACGAATCTTTCGAGGTGTAGGATGTTAGAGGGCATATTAAATAGGGTACTTTAATGGTTGGTTTCAATCGAAGTGGACGCATTTTTTTCGCCCCAACACGACACCTCTTATCAGTAAACAATTTATTTCGCTCAAAGAAACAACAGTTTTTATACAAAGCCTGAGTTCTCACATCGAACAGTACAGATTTGCCTATCAAGTTGTAAACATTTAAAGATCATCGCAACGAAATGATAGCTCAGTGGATTTTAATTCTCGGCATTGTTCCAGTCGTGTTTAGTGGTGTTGACTACGATACACTGATTGGTAAGAATGTTTATGACATTCAGAAAAATGTTAATGAGCTGATGGAGAATATAGAAGCAATTAACGAGGAGTAAGATTAAAAACAAAGAACATTTTCCGCATTTCGAAATTAAAAAAATAAAAATAATTATTATTTTCAGATCTGGCGATAAAGTGGAAAACATAAAATCTTCATTACTAGCCAACAAAGAGAACAGCAATGTTTGTGATGATTTAAATGTCTTTTTCAATAAAACCTATACGGAATACAATCGTATGGAGGAAACATTGGTGTCCCAATTGAAGGCTATGAAAAATCAACCAAATTCGATTTTGGAACGCCAAGAAGAAATCTGTCCCCAACAATATGCGGTCGATCTAATGTCTGAGTTATTGTTGGAAATTAATGGCAAAATCAATAAATTCGAAGAAGAATTTAAACGTTTGGAAAATTTGGAAAATCAACTGAACACGGAATTTCAAGCGATGAGTGGCCAACAACAAGAACAATTGAAATTTGTTGTAGATCTTAATAGCAAATTACTTGCCAATCAGGAAAAACTTGCAGGCTATGAAAAAATTCTACCAGAAATTGTGTCAATGGTAAAAACTATCGATGAAAATACTAAAAATAATAATCGTACATTGTCCGCAAAGGATATTTTGAAATTAAGTGAAACGACAATGACAATTTAAGGAAGGTATTTTTTCGAAATAAATCGGTTTATTTATTCATTAATCTTGTACACTTTTATCCCAAAGCATTTAAATAAATAAAATAAATTGTTTCAATTTTCGTCATACCCTTTTTTACATCGAAAAATTTTCAGAGATCACACAAAATATGTTGATCAGAATAATTAAAATCGAAGTTGATAAAGTATGTCCCTCAGTCTGTTGAAAAGTCAAGAGGGCTCGCAATATTTAAAATAGAGCTTTGCGTTGAAAATATGATAAATCGGTCCACATTTTGTTACACCTTTCATAGGACAGTAGTGCCACCGTATTTTCGGTATCTTGAATATCTATATAGGACCATTTTTTGTTTACATTTTTCAGTATTTTGCTGATCATAGGCGCATTTCCCAATGGAAGTGAAACATTTTTATATACATATATCCACCCATTGACATAGTCACCATATAAAGTTCCCACCCAATTTTATGTATTTTGAAGATTTTAACCACATTCATCCAGGGTGAGTGTAAATCGTTCCAACATGCCATATGATTGTGCATGGTACACCATTTACCATAAATCGGAGGAAGATATCTATGAGAGCTATATCTAAATCTGAACCGATTTTTATGAAATTTTACACACATCATTCTAGACCAAATTCATTACGATGTGCCAAATTTCGTGCAAATCGTGAAGGGTATAAAAAGGAACCATGGGTCTATCTCGATCCCTTTTGCCTGTTACAAAAAAGTATAAGTATGAAAAGTGCATTTGGAGTAGATTCGGCATTTTAAATGGGGCACACTCGGACATACACAGATAGTGCATAGTATGGATGGTATATTATTTTTGTTTTTCCGTTTATAACGCATCGAAATAATCATTTCCGACCCTATAATGTATATATATTATTGATCAGCGTAAAATTCTATGACGATTTAAGCATGTCCGTCTGTTGTAATCACTCTAGCATCTAAACGAATTGAGATAGATCGCCAAAATTTTGCATAGAGTCGTCATTTGTCTACAGGCAGGCCAAGTTCGAAGATGGGCTACCTGGGTCCACGTTTAGGTATACCCCCCAATATTTGGTATTTTGGAATTCTTGAGCGCGTTTTTCAACCGAATTTGCTGTGATATGGTATTTTGTAGTCTTATATGGTAACAAATCGGCCCGGCCGAACTTAACGTTTTTCACTTGTTTATATTAAAATAGTTTTATGATTTGTTCCGTTTTTGGGTTTGGTTAAGACTAAGACTCTATTTGGCATAGAGTACAGAATTAGGAGCAGAATGATGTGTGCCAAGTTTCGAGAGAATCGGTTAAGATTTAGATATAGCTCCCATATATAGTTTCGTCCGATTTAAGGTAAATGGTGCACCAAAGTCCCTATATATCTTTGGATTTGCATGAAATTTGGCACACAGTACTGAATTAAGTCTGGAATGATGTGTGCTGAGTTCCGCGAAAATCGGTCCAGATTTAGATATAGCTGCCGTATAATATTTTCGTCCGATGGGTCTCCAAAGTCCCATGTGGTGTACGTTGGAATTGCAATTTTCGAGTTTCGAAAAAATGAGTGTTGTGCTGAATTGTGCTAGGTTTGTGCCAAATTGTGCCGTAACTTTTTTTTCGAAATTCGAAAAACTAAGGAAGATATTCGAAAAAACATTTTTTTTCGAAAAAATTTCACAGAATTGCAATTTTCGAATTTCGAAAAAATGAAAGTTGTGCTGAATAAAGCTCAATTTGTGCTCAACTGTGCCGTTTAAATTTTTTCGATATCATGTACCGTTTTCGAAAAAATCGATATTTTCGAACGTATGGCAGGATTGCAATTTTCGAATTTCGAAAAAATTAAAGTTGTGCTGAATTGTGCTAGCAGAGCACACAATTGTGCCGTTTAAAATTTTTCAATATCTCTTACCATTTTCGAAAAAAATATGATTTTCGAAAATATGCCAGAATTGCAATTTCCGAAATTCGAAAAAATAAAAGTTGTGCTGGATTGTGCTCAACGAGCACATAATTGTGCCGTTTAAATTTTTTGAATATCTTTAACCGTTTTCAAGTTTTTGCAATTTCGAATATATAAAATAAAACCAGTATTTTGTATGAAAAATCTTTGTAAATTTGCTAAAAATGCAAATATCAAAATTCTAATTTTTATGGAAATTATAAGGATTTTTCAATTTTAGCGAGTAACGAGTAGCGATAGAAATTTGTAATGTATGGACAAAAAATTGTGCTAGGCGAGCACAACTCAGCACAATTTAGCGCATTTTGATATTTGCATTTTTAGCACATTTACAAAGATTTTTCATACAAAATACTGGTTTTATTTTATATATTCGAAATTGCAAAAACTTGAAAACGGTTAAAGATATTCAAAAAATTTAAACGGCACAATTATGTGCTCGTTGAGCACAATCCAGCACAACTTTTATTTTTTCGAATTTCGAAAATTGCAATTCTGGCATATTTTCGAAAATCGTATTTTTTCGAAAATGGTAAGAGATATTGAAAAATTTTAAACGGCACAATTGTGTGCTCTGCTAGCTCAATTCAGCACAACTTTAATTTTTTCGAAATTCGAAAATTGCAATCCTGCCATACGTTCGAAAATATAGATTTTTTCGAAAACGGTACATGATATCGAAAAAATTTAAACGGCACAATTGAGCACAAATTGAGCTTTATTCAGCACAACTTTCATTTTTTCGAAATTCGAAAATTGCAATTCTGTGATATTTTTTCGAAAAAAAATGTTTTTTCGAATATCTTCCTTAGTTTTTCGAATTTCGAAAAAAAAGTTACGGCACAATTTGGCACAAACCTAGCACAATTCAGCACAACACTCATTTTTTCGAAATTCGAAAATTGCAATTCCAACGTACACCACATCAAAGTCCCTATAAATTTTTCGATTTGCAAGAAATTTGGCATAGGGCACTGAATTGGGTCCAGAATGATGTGTCCTAAGTTTCGTTACAATCGGTTCAGATTTAGATATAGCTCCAATATATATTTTCGTCCGATTTAATGTAAATTGTGCACTAAAGAACAAAAGATTGCCGGAACCGCACACAATTTTGTACAATGTACTGAAGCTACTATAACCTTGTGTGTATCAAGTTTTCTTGAAATTGGTTCAGATTTTCATACACCTCCTATATATACTTTCGTCCGATTTTAAGTAAATAGTGTACTAGGCCGATTGGCAAAACGTACTGAAATTGTTATAAATTAATCTCTGCAAGTTTCCTTGAAATCGGTTCAGATTTAGATATAGCATAGCTTTCATATATATTTTGGACCTATACATGTTGATTGTAAACCAAATAATCAATAATACATTTTAAACAGTGAATCATACCAAATAGCGTGCGTAAAGTTTGCTTAAAGTCAATTTAAAATGTATGAAATAGATTGCAAAATGTGTAAGAATTGATGTTAGTCGATTTACTTATAGATAAAGATCGCATTTTTAAGTACGTTCATTTTCATGTGAATGTTCCTTCGAAAAGACGATATCTGTAAATACACATATGTAGTGCATCCCCAAAGTGGTGAAGGGTATTATATAGTCTGTCCAGTCCGACTTTACTTCTTTCCTTACTTGTTTTTTTTTTTTTTTTTTTTTGATTTTGTCTTTAAAAATAATTCTTTAAGAGAACCCTAAGGGAACCTTAAAGCATTATTTTGAACTTTTTTTAAAATTTATACATTCAATATCAATCGAATGTAGTTCCGATTTTATCCAAAATTGGACATTGTAATAATTAAACCAAACCTAGTGTCAAAATTTTGAAAAGTTTTAAATCCTATATCTTTGCAATATTTTTACCCAAACTGAGCAGAAACAATACTCGCACCGGACCACCATTGCGTTTTACTTCTATTGCTTTCATCTCTAAATTCACCAACTTCTCGTAGTGGACTCCTTCATTTCCTAGGATCCGATTTGGATGAAATTTGGCACAGTTCACTACTGAAATATGAGAAAATAGGTTCAGATTTAGATATAGCTCCCATATATATCCCAGATTTAGATATAGCTCCCATATATAGATATAACTCCCAATATTTATCCGACTGAGCAAAATTTTGCATAGCGAATGAAATTGAGGAAAATGTGTTTATATATATATATATATCATATAGTCGGCCCTGTCCGACTTATGAACTTTCCTTACTGGTTAGTTCAGCTCTTTCGAGTGAACTATGTCGTTCTTCTAGTTCCATAGCTCGCAATAAGCTCTTTTCAGAATTTCTTTTAATAGTTCATCGCTCTTCAAATAGTTTAGTTAATAGTTTGCCTTCTGGGAAGAGTACGTTGAAATCGAACTAGGTTAGTAAACAACGCTTCTGGGAAGAGTATATTGAAAAGCTCGTATTTGAATTTAAACTTTAATTTGATTCTCGGTTTTATGGCTCTGTGGACATCAATTTAATTAAAATTGATTATTTCTGCTAATTTTGTTGATTTTTTAATTCAGCATAATTTAGAGAAATTGACCAATATCAATCGGAAGGCCATAAAAATAATAAATACTGCTGAATACTTCCTTTGACTACCATGCCAGTAGAACGTATAATATTTATCTAAACTCGTCTGTATATACAAATACTTGAGCAACTGAAAATATCTAAATCACTAATGCACAAAATAGTACGGTAGCGGTAACAGCAAATCACGCATTCTCTTTGTTTCTCTTTTGGTCAGACATTTTTAATGATTTTCTCTCACGCTCTCACACACTTATTCTCAATTTAGTTCTGTTCAACTCTGATCTAAATGCTGATTATTTGATCTCTGTTTATTTGCTCTTTCTCTCTCGCACTCTCTCTCTTTCTTTAGTTCTCTTTTCTAATCTCTTGGTTAAATAATAACGTCAAGTGTTTTATTTTTCTGGTTTCTGGTATTTGAAACATTTGAGTCAGTTCAATAGCATTCGCTTCATAGGTCGCAGCTACGAGCGGATACAATTATTAATTCGTTTGTGTTCGTTTATTTGTAATTGACGTAATTAAAAACGTAAAAAAATAACAAAAAATGCCAACAACAAAAGATACCACTAATGTACCTAAGTGGTTAGAAGCCCAACTGTTCATTGGCATTCTGAAAGAAAATGTACCAAATTTTAAAGAAATTAAAGAATTTAAAGCATATGCTGGTCTTCCGGCTGGTGAAAATTATTCCACCGTTATGACACGGATTGAGATTGATGTAGTATTGGAAGGTAATGGAAATTTGGTAAATTGTGTTGACGATAATTATTTGAAGACTTTTAAGCAATGAACTGAAAGCCAATTGCCAATTCTTTGATTGGGTCCATTCCAAAAAGGTGGATGATAATTCTTTCCTTAGGTCCATAACAAGAAGTGTACTCATTTTTTGTACAAAAAATTTGTACATTAGATATTCGACAATAGGAGGATTAATTGTATTAACAATTATGTTAAAATTTTTCATAATTTCCAAAAAAAATTGGGCAATAAGGAGTTAAGTGTATAAATTACAGAATACAGAATAGGGGAGACTGGGGCACCTTCGGCACTTTTTTTAGAGCTCTATATCTCAGTACATATTTAACATATATAACAACTATATGGCTGATTATTGTCCTCTGACACTTAATTATGAAAAAAAAGTACCAAAAAGATATATAAAAATAGTATTAGTTAAAAAATTTTACAGTTTTGTAAAAAAAGTCAAATTCGCCGAATGTGCCCCAACCCGGGGTAGCTTCGGCATTTGATGGGGCACATTCGGCACCATAGTCATAGCCGGGTAATTGTCATCGCTATCAGTCTGGTTGAAATTCTGATTATCTAAAGGCTCTATTTGGTTTTAATACGCCACACAATGTTTGAATTATAGGGCTTTATTTTCTAGCGGCGGACGTTTACATCTCAAGGTCGCACACGCCATCAGAAATAGGGGTTTTCTATCGCATTTTCGTCAATATAAGCACTTTTGATCTTTCATATGCAATTTCGAGCCATATTAAAGGATTAGTTTTAAAGACTAACTCAAAAACATTTTAAGGAAATAATATTGCACAACCTGTATATGGCCGAATGTGCCCCAATTTAAAATGCCGAATGTGCCCCGAATGTACTTTTTATAGTTTTTTCATTTTTTTTCGATCAGTTTTGTAAAAATATTATATTTTTAAATATTTCTATAATAATACACATCGTAGTTAACCACTTTTTAATAATATTGTCTTAAAAATTTAAAAAGTTTTATACACGAAATACTTACGAAATGGAATTGAAATATTACAGAAACATCTATAAAAATACAAAAACCTATGTATCTAAATAAGCTTATTAGTTAGAAATTTCAAACTTTGTGTAAGTTATTCGGTGAGAGCTTCATATCGAAAACGCGATTGCCGAAGGTGCCCCGATGCCGAAGGTGCCCCAGTCTCCCCTACCCATAGCAAATAATACAAAGAAAATAATTTTTGTTTAAAAAAACTCTCCATTTGGTATCTGTCCACCACTTAACAGTCTCAGTATTGAATCGATATTTTCAATACTTTTGATTTCTTATCAATATCTAATAGAAATTGTTACCATGAGAGGGAGTGGGAGAGTAATCGACATTTTGTAGTTCTCACCACATCGATCGACAGATATACAGACTATTTAAAATTGAGTAAATAAATGGTTACGTTTTTGTTTTTGGGTTTGCTTTATCTCGTGTCTTCTCTTCTAACAACAAAACAAATAAAACCCGAAACTCAGTTGGCATTATTTGAGTAAAATACTCATATTCTCAATTAATGTTATCTAAATGTTTGTTGTTCTCTATTTCTCAACAAATAATTAAATGTTTGTTTAGAAATAAAATAACAACACTTTTAATTCTACAAAATACAGTGATGATAAAAAGTCCGTGTACAACAGAATATACGGTTAGAATTAAGCAAGTGTGAACGTTAACGGAAACGTTAAGCCGCAAATGTCAAATTTAGAAGTAATTTGATTGTCCTGTTTAATACCCTTCATTACAATGTGGAACGGTTTTCATACCCTACACCACACTGTGGTAGAGGGTATTATCTTTGTGCGTATGTGTGTAACAGGCATAAAGAAACGTGATAGACCCATGGTTCCTTTTGAGAACATGCATAGAATCACTTTCTGAGTCGATTTATGCATGTCCGTCCTTCTGTAGATATAAAATTGGACCCTATTGAAATTAAATAGAATCGGTTCAGATTTAGATATAGCTCCCATATATAGTTTCTTCCAATTTTATGTAAATGGAACACCAAAGTACCTATATACATTTCGATTTGTACGAAATATTTCATAGCGCACTGAATTAGGTCTAGAATGATGTGCGCGAAATTTCGTGCAAATCGGTTCAGATATAGATATATCTCCAATATAAATTTTCGTCCGATTTTATGTAAATGGTCCACCAAATTCCCTATATATCATTCGATTTACACGAAATTTGGCACAGCGTAATGAATTAGGTCTAAAATGATGTGTGTTAAGTTTCCTGAAAATCGGTCCAGATTTAGATATAGCTCCCATATATATTTTCGTCCGATTTAATGTAAATGGTCCACCATAGTCCCGATATATCTTTCGATTTGCACGAAATTTGGCACAGCGTAATGAATTAGGCCTAGAATGATGTGTGTTAAGTTTCCTGAAATCGGCTCAGATTTAGATATAGCTTCTATATCTGACCAAATGAAAAATTTAATATCGGTTGCAGAATGACATGTTTATGGATCCAATTTCATTTTAGTGGTCCTTTAAAAAATGCGACGTCTGATAGGATTCATCTGTTGGATATACCCAAAGTGGTGAAGGGTATCATATAGTCGGCCCCGTCCGACTTTACTACTTTCCTTACTTATTTTTTGTTATCACTCCATATTCAATTTAATACCCTCTGCCAAATTTCGTGTAAATCGAACAAACATAGGCCCACCATTTACATAAAATCGGACGAAAATATATATTTAAGACCTATATCAAAATCTGAACCGATTTCCACAAACCTTATATATGGGAGATATATCTAAATCTGTACCGATTCAGTACTCTGTGCAAAATTTTTTCTCAATCGGACAAATATTGGGAGTTTGGTGTATCATTCGCAAAAAATCAAACGAAACATATATGGGACCTATATCAAAATCTGAACCGATATTAACAAAACTTCGCAGACATCAGTCGGGACCTAATTCAGTACTCTGTACAAAATTTTGTCTCAATTGGACAAATATTGGGAGTTTGGTGTATCATTCGCAAAAAATCGGACGAAACTATATATGGGAGATATATCTACTTCTGAACCGATTTTCTCCAATTTCAATACGATTCGTTCATGGGCCAAATAAGTGAACTGTGCCAAATTTCATTCAAATCGGATCATAAATGCGACCTGTACTTTGTTCTCAAAAATACATAGACGGACGGACGGACATGCGTAAATCGACTCAGAAAGTGATTCTATGCATATTCTCAAAAGGAATCATGAGTCTATTCGATTCCTTTTGCCTGTTACAAACATATGCACAAAGACATAATACCCTGTTCCACAGTGTGGTGAAGGGTATAAAAAGGGGGTTATATATATGGACTACCCCTAAAAGGGGGTTAATAATAACAATTGTTGGTGGGTATATTTGTTACCATATACAACTACATAATACCAAATTACATCGAATTCGGTTGAAAAACGCACTCAAGAATACCGAAAATGGGGGTACCCTTATATGGGGACTATCAGTAAAAATTGACCTATATTTATAAATTTTAGTGGAGAGATTTGCTACCCAATAATATCTCCAAATACCAAATTTCAGCGAATTCAGTGGAAAAACACACTCAAGAACCCAAAATACCAAATGTGGGGGCTAGCCGAAAAAATGGACCTATATTTATAATTTTTTGTGGAGACATTTGCTACCCCATAACAACTCAAAGTACTAAAATACAGCCAATTCGATCAAAAAATCCGGTCAAAACCCCCAAAAACTGAAAATGTGTGGTTACCGTTATATAGGGGCTACGAAAAAATGGACCTATATTTATAATTCTTAGTGGAGTATTTTGGTATTCAATAAGAACCCATTGTACCAAATTTCAACGAATTCGACTGAAACCCCCCGTTCAAGAACCCCAAAATACCGAAAATTGGGGGTACCCTTATATTAAGGGCTACCCGAAAAAATTGACCCATATTTATAATTTTTTGTGGAGAGATTTGCTGCACAATTATAACTCAAAGTACTACATTAAAGCCAATGCGGGTGAAAAATGTGGATAAAACCTCCCAAAACTGAAAATTGGGAGGTACCGTTATATGGCTGCTACCGGAAAAAGTGGACCTATATTTATAATTTTTAGTGGTGAAATTTTCCCTTTTGATGGTATCTATGCCTGAACGTGGACCAAATTATCTAGTCGAACTTGACCCACCTGCAGACAAAAAACGACTCTATGCAAAATGTTGCCGATCTATCTCAATTCGTTTAGAGGCTAGAGTGATGGCAACAGACAGACGGACAGGAGGACATGGCTAAATCGTCATAGAATTTTACGCGCGAAAGTTATGGTATTGTTTGTAAATGCCTTGTTAACTTCGAAGTGAGGTACCAGCGAAATTCTCATGCAATTTATTTCGTTGGTCAGCTAAGTCCTTCGCTTTGTTACAAAAGATATTTGGGTATGAAAGGTTTTTTGTATAGAAGCAATAAAAAGCTTCTGGGGAGAAATCCCAACAAAAAACTAAGGGAACCGATGAGGATCAGTGGCGTGATCCGAAACTATAGTCTTCCCTGCCTTACCCCTCGACAAACAATGCCATACATTCTCCACTAATAAATAGTTGTTTTTTTTTAT
>NW_026876529.1:0-20099 GCF_032173495.1 Musca vetustissima | reverse complement strand
TCGAAACTATATATATGGGAGCTATATCTATATCTGGACCGATTTTCTCGAAACTTGGCACACATCATTCTAGGCTCAATTCAGTACGTTATGCCAAATTTCGTGCAAATTGAAAGATATATTAGCCTAATTAAAAATCAATATAATATAAGGGAGCTATATATAAATCTATACCGATTTCCTCGAAACTTGGCAGACATAATTCTAGGCTCAATTCAGTACGTAATGCCAAATTTAGTGCAAATCGAAAGATATATAGGGACTTTGGTGCACCATTTACAAGAAATCGGACGAATCTATATATGGGAGCTATATCTAAATCTGGACCGATTTTCTCGAAACTTGGCAGATATCATTCTAGGCTCAATTCAGTACGATATGTCAAATTTCGTGCAAATCGAAAGATATATAGAGATTTGTGTGCACAATTTACATGAAATCGGACGAAACTATATATGGGAGCTATATCTTAATCTGCACCGATTTTCACAAAACTTGGCAGAACTCACTCTAGGCTCAATTCAGTACGTTATGCCAAATTTCGTGCAAATCGAAAGATATATAGGGACTTTGGTGCACAATTTACATAAAATCGGACGAAACTATATATGGGAGCTATATCTAAATCTGGACCGGTTTTCACGAAACATACCAGACATAATTTTATGCTCAATTCAGCACGTTATGCCAAATTTCGTGCAAATCGAAAGATATATAGGGACATTGGTGCACCATTTACATGAAATCGGACGGAACTATATATGGGAGCTATATCTAAATCTTGACCGATTTTATCGAAACTTGGCAGACATCACTCTAGGCCCAATTCAGTACGTTATACCAAATTTCGTGCAGATCGCAAGATATATAGGGACTTTGGTACATCATTTATATTAAATCGGACGAAAATATATATGGGAGCTATATCTAAATCTGAAATTATTTTCTCGAAACTTGGCACACATCATTCTAGGCTCAATTCAGTACGTTATGCCAAATTTCGTGCAAATCGAAATATACATAGGGACTTTGGTGCACAATTTACATGAAATCGGACGGAACTATATATGGGAGCTATATCTAAATCTTTACCGATTTTCTCGAAACTTGGCAGACATCACTCTAGGCCCAATTCAGTACATTGTACCAAATTTCGTGCAAATCGAAAGATATATAGGGACTTTGGTGCACAATTTACATGAAATCGGTCGAAACTATATATATGGGAGCTATATCTATATCTGGACCGATTTTCTCGAAACTTGGCACACATCATTCTAGGCTCAATTCAGTACGTTATGCCAAATTTCGTGCAAATTGAAAGATATATTAGGACTTTGGGGCACCATTTACATGAAATCGGACGAAACTATATATGGGAGCTATATCTAAATCTGGACCGATTTTTATGAAATTTTACACACATCATTTTAGACCTAAATGATTAGGCTGTACCAAATTTCGTGCAAATCGAATGATATATAGGGACCGTTTACATTAAATCGGTTAAATATATATATGGGAGCTATATCTAAATCTGAACCGATTTTTCCCAATTTCAATAGGGTTCGTCCTTGGCCGAATAAGTGACCTATGCCAAATTTCATCCAATTCGGATCATAAATGCGACCTGTACTTTGCTCACAAAAATACATGGACAGACAGACAGACGGACGGACGGACATGCATAAATCGACTTAAAAAGTGATTCTATGCATATTCTCAAAAGGAACCATGGGTCTATCTTGTTTCCTTTTGCCTGTTACAAACATATGCACAAAGACATAATACCCTGTACCACAGTGTGGTGAAGGGTATAAAAAGGGGGTTATATGGGGACTACCCCAAAAAGGAGGCGAATATCAATATCAAATTGCAGCGAATTTGTTAAAAAACGCGCTCAAGAACCCCAATATACCGAAAATTGGAGGTACTCTTATATGGGGTGGAAAAATACGACCAAGTGAACCTATACTTATAATTTTTTGTGGAGATATTTAGTACCTCATAAGAACCGAATGTACCAAATTTCAGGGAATTCGACTGAAAACGCGCTCAAGAACCCCAAAATACCGAAATTTGGCGGGTACCCTTATATGGGAGCTATGCCTAAACGTGGACCAATATATCCTAGCTAGATCGGATATATCCATGGCTAGATCGTCTTAGAATTTTACCCTGATCAAGAATATATACACTTTATAGGGTTGGAAATGAATATTTCGATGAGTTTCAAACGGAATGACAAAATTAATATACCCTCCATCGGAACGTGTAGATAGTCTTTGAGCAACTAATTAAAAAAAATCAAGCCAGCATTTAGTCCTTACATAAAATTTATATTTTTCAATCCAGGTCTAAAGATAGTCCATGGCAAACTATTTTTAAAACTTTCTTTCAAAAAATATTTTTTTAGTCCCTGGAAAAATATTGTTTAATATCCACGACTATGTTAGTCCTTGAAAATTATATTTAAAAATCCTCGCTTATAGTCAGCCATAGAAAATATATTTTTAAACCCTTGTTTGTTGATGGTCGGCTTCTGCTCCTCTTATTATTTCCTCACTACCTATTCATAAAATATTGAAAATATTCCATCCTCTTGATTATTAATTATTTATGTTACGTCAGTGACGTTTTTGGGATCTTTTATTTCGAAATGTAAATATGAAGATGATTATTAAAATAGTTTCTTATGTATTGGAATAAATCTCAAAAGTGTGTGTGCAATGCCTTCCTATGCACACCACCCCAATCGGCATAAGAAAAAAAGGAATAAATTATTGAAAAAAATATTTTGCATTCATGACCATTTGTTTGCAAAGGACTAACAAGAAAATTGCCAACAAATCATTTCATTTTTCGCTTTCAAAAAAAAAAAAAAATATCGGCAGATGCTAACAGCCATCCTCCGACTAATGCTGATGCAATCTTATGGGATAGTCGTATAGGTCCCTCCTGACCATTCATCTGCAATGGACACAATAGACGACAATCAGACATGTTGACGTCATTTGCTTTGTATCTTAAAGACAATAAGGACACCGGGACACCCGAAAATGTGCGTTAGTGTGTGTGTGAGTGCATGCGTTGTGTGCAGTAGGCGCCCATTTTTTGGGTAAAAAGAAAGGTAAAATACAATCTTTTGTTTTCTTTTTCGGAGGACAACAACTATGTTGTGGAAGCACGTGGTAAAAACATTATCAATAACGATTAATGAGTCTTAAGCCTAATAGTGTAGATTGGAATCGTTGTAAGGAAGAACGGCTAGTATTTATTTGTAATCTTACAGGGAGTTCCTTATAGAAAATGGAAAAATGACCGTTAGCGGAATATCCAAAAAAGTAGTTCTTGTAAATCCTATACTAGTCTCCATTTCTAGTTTTTCTTTTTCAACATTTGATACCAGTTTTAAATATTGTCCGTTATTTTTATTTCAAAAGCAGAAGTTCGTCCTTAGACTTATGGTAATTTTTACATGTCACTTTTTTTCAGCAATTTGTTTTACTTAAGAATTAGCATATTAATTTAGATTAGAATTCTGCTTTGGGATATAATTTCCACACTATCGCCATGCATGAACGACGGATTTCCATTTTCGGTATTTTCTTAAGGGCGTGAATAAGTTTTTGAAACGATTTACAATTTTTTTAGGTTATCCAGTTTTACTTTCTCGTGTCCTGTTTGTAAAAGGGTTGTATCCTTCCACAAAAAGGATTTCCTTCCTCTTCCGTAATTCTTAATGGGTACCCTTATTTTTTCGTGGTGTCAGTGTCAGTTTTTTTGCTTTGTTCTTCATTCATCATCATATATGTACTCTGTTACACTTTTTATGTCATAGAAATTATGCATGGCCTCATTTCTTCACTCTAGTTTTTTTCCTATCATAAAATTAATGTGGTTTAGATGTCATTGAATATTTTATGCTAATCACCGAATGAAATTAATCTCAGATTTATGCTAATCATCATGAGAATTTGTTTTGTTCAACGAAATTCGGAAAGGGTTACACAGTTCAGCATTAAGCTATACAAATTTGTTATACTTAAGATTTTTCGGTTCTCTAAGGTGTCCCAAATAGGTCAAAAAAAAAAAAAAAAAAAAAAAATGAGTGATCGTGAAAAATTTTTGGAAAGCTAGGAAATGGTTATAGATGAGTTGAACAGAAAGACTAAGGACTATCAATAGGTGTGGATTAAAAAAACAGTAAGGAAAGTAGTACAGTCGGACTGGGCCGACTATATGATACCCTTCACCACTTTGGGTATATATTATACAGTATTGTTCGAAACCTAAGCAACTTTTTCTTAGTAAGTAATCATGGTCTTTTATTATCTTGTTAAACTGAATTATGAAAAGTACTTATTTTATTAACTATTACATTATACAGTCGACACTATAAAGTCGACTCCGCTTTACTGAAACGGAAAAAATGGATTTTTGAACTGAAAATAATTTCAGTTATCCGAAATCATCATAAGCGAAACATTTTTTACTTTTACGAATTTCAATAATCTCTATATCATAGCGAATTTGTAAGTTTCGATTTTTTTAAGAAAATAGACGATATAAATTAAAACTTGTTAACATGTTCACTGCTTATGGGAATTTTATTATGAACTGTAAAACTTATGAACATGTAACGAAATCCATCGTCTGCCTGTTGCAATCGTAAGACCTATCTTAAATACAACGTTTGATTTTAAGAACCTAAAATATCGGCCGATTTTAAGTTTTTTTTAACAGCTGGCTAAGCTGTAATACCCAATATGAGGCTCTAAATGAATATAATATTTCCTTGCAAAACTTGTCTCCAGCCCTCAATCCCATTGAGAAACTTTTCAGCATTTTAAAGCGAAGGATTGGAACACGTCGCTTTATAAACATACAGGAACTAATGAACTGCTTAAAATCAGAGTGGGAAGCTATACCAACAACAATTCTAACAAATCTTGTAGAATCAATGCCAAAAAGATGTGCGGCAGTGATAAAAAAATAAAGGGTATCATAAGAAATATTGAAAGTTGCTTAGGTTTCGAACAGCTGCTTTGTGAGTTAATTTTGTTTTCATTTCTTTATTTTTTTCCAAAGAAATATAATTTAAATTTGTTGTTATTTTCAGATTATAGACACATAGTATAATAGTAAATAATATATATATTTTTATATAAATCAATTTAACGATATCATATAAGACCATGACTACGTACTAAGCAAAAGTTGCTTAGGTTTCGAACAATACTGTATATGTATCCTAACATATGTAGAATATATCTGAACCGATTTCAGGGAAACTTGCCAGAGACTAATTTATATTACATCAGTACGTTGTGAAAATCGGCCTAGCTATGGATCTTTTCACGAAGCTTAGCAACATCATTCTAGACTTAATTCAGTACCCTATACCAAAATTCGAAAGATATATAGGGACTTTGGTGCACCAATTACATAAAATCGGACGAAAATATATATGGGAGCTATATCTAAATCTGAACCAATTTTCACGAAACTTAGCACGCGTCATCCTAGCCTTAATTCAGTACGCTATGACAAATTTCGTGCAACTCGAATGATTTTCAGAGATTTTGGTGCACCAATTACCTAAAATCGGATGAAAATATATATGGGAGCATATCTAAATCTGAACCGATTTTCACGAAACTTTGCATACATTATTATAGACGCGATTCAGTACGCTATGCCAAATTTCATGCAAATCGAAAAATATATATGGTCGTTGGTGCACCAATTACCTTAAATCGGATGAAAATATATATGGGAGCTATATCTAAATCTGAAACGATTTTCAGCTTAGGGTTCGTCCTTGAGCCAAATAAATGAGCTGTGCCAAATTCCATCTAAATCGGATGATAAATGCGACCTGTACTTTGTTTAAAATTTAACATCAACAGACGGACGGACGGACATGCATAAATCGGCACAGAAAGTGATTCTATGTATATTCTCAAAAGGAACCATGTGTCTATCTCGTTTCCTTTTGCCTGTTACAAACATACGAACAAAAGCATAATACACTGTACAACAGTGCGGTGAAGGGTATAAACTTATTAAAAATGTTTTGTTAAAAATTTAGTTTAAATAATTAGTTTTTTAAAAAATATATTTTAAGCATCAAAATAAAAGTTTGGAAAATTTAAGAATTCAACATCTCAAAGTAAAAATTAATTACATCCTTGATTACAATTTCTCATATTTAACGAGCTCGTTCATATTATAATTTATGAATACAACAGCTAATAAAAGTCCATTAATTGTATAAATATGAAAAACCACTAAGAAAAACAAAACAATAAAAAAATCCTTTTAACCGGAAGGAAACGCGGTGAGGGTCAAATCAACAAACATAAACATATGACACTTCATTCGCGGGGCAGCCATCCGAGTAAAGTACAAAACGGGAAATGATCCTTTTTCTTTGAACGAAACAAAAACAAATGGTGTCCTGTGTGTGAGGAAAACTATGTGAAAAAAATGGAAAATGTTTTGCTAATGACAAAATTATTTATTTGGACACTAACGATATGACAAACAGTCGTTTTAATAAAAAAGGACATTAACCGTCAGTTGATCGTAAACAAGTTTCTGATAGACATTCCGTCTGCATAGGAATGCTTTCAACCATTTACTTGTACAAAAAGAAAAACAACAACTAATGGACTACCACTAAAGAAAATTTAATAATAACCCCCTTTTCTACGGCATAGAAAAATTCACACACACACGCACAACACAACACAAATTTGATTACATTCAAATTATCCAACGCGGTGATGGGAAAAAAGGGATCCTCAAATGGGATTCCCATAGACATTTGCATGTGAAACAACAAAAATGTATTTTTGTAGGTTTATGAGTTGCAATCTGACGTTTCGTTTTTTTTTTTTTTGGTTTGGAAACTTCATTACTGACATTTCAAGGATTTAGTGTTATGTGTTTTCAGCGTCATCAATTTTTTTTTTGATGAGTCAGTCTGCTGAATTTTGAGGATTATTTTGAAGTATAAACATTATTTTGATATTAAATTAGCATATAAGGCGAACATCATGAGTTTGGCTATGTGAAGTAGTTTTTTTTATTTAAATTTTTCGTTAACGTGGGAAATTAAAAATCCTGTTTTCTGTTTATGTTTGCAAGTAAATTTGGTTTTAAATCCTCTTAAGTTCATTTCAAAATAAATATGATATTAAATTTGGTTTTTTTTAAATACAATTAGGAATAAAAATATAAATACATATAAGGATTGGGCAAAAATGGAAAAGGGTGGGGAAAATGTGTGAATACTGATTTCTTTTCTTTGAGAACGCTTTCTAAAATATTGTGAGCTATATTTTTCTAGAATATTTGAATATCAAAAAATCTCTTCTTGTGGTAATAACTTTCAAGAAAATAAAGTCAAAAAGAAGGACGAAAAGTTTTACAAAAATATTCGTGACTCGATTTGATGGAAGACTTGCCATCTCAACTTCAAATAGCTGCCCACAGAATGAAACATTTTTATTTTTTTACCCAAAAGTCTTGGTCTATTTGGCTCGATACATATTGACCGATCATTAACGTGTACATGCTCATTCGTTTGTTACATTTCCTTCTCTGTGTAAAATTTCGTGAAGTTCGGATAATAAATGTGACCTGTAAAGCGATTTATTCAATTTGATCCATTGAGTCTTTAAATATTAACTGAAATTGGTCAACGATCATCCTGATCTGCGGTGTCCCAATCGGAGTAAAAAAATGCTTCGATAATTGGTTTATACGCATGAACTTGTTATACCCTCCACATTGTGTGTATTCAAAATACCTTAACACGAATCAGCGCTGTGTTACCATACACAACAACATCGCTAGGACCTACATAAATGCCCGATGAAATATTTATGAAAAATTCAAAAACAATGAGGACTATGTTATTGCAATATGTTGTAGTAAGCTGTTCATGCCCTGAAAAATATTGTTCCAAATTAAAGACACTCCGATTGGAAACATGGGTTATGAATTTCAGCTGACCAAATATTAAACGAGACATTTGTATGGGGGCTAACTTATATTAAATAATTTCTGGAAAGAAAATTATTATTAATCAGAAAATTGATATCGGTTAAAATCTTAATTATACCGAAAATGCGGCGGGGTCTTTCTATAAGGGAAACGATATTTTTCGCTCTCTAAAACCTGGATTACAGCCAATACGGTTGAAAACGTGCCTGAAATACCGAATTTTTGGGGGGTTCATTCATATGGGATCTATACAAAAACGTTGACCGATATATTCCATTTTCAATACCAAACATCCTAGGAGTAGTAGCATTGTATGTGCAAAATTTCAAAGTAAAATGTAGGGCACATTTTTTTATATTATATATTTTGTTTTCCAAATTAGTCAGGTTGGGATTGCTGTATTTCCAAGTTTATGAAGGTTGCAACTTGGATTGATCGTGACGGGAAATCTTTCGGAGGCCGTTAAGTTGGTTTAGATTGTCATTTAGAAATATACAGCGTACCGTGATAGCATCCCTTTAGTACGGACCCAATATGAACTGAGGCGATTATACAATCCAGATCATAGTTGGTCTAAAATCGGTCACGTCTGCTTAGGCCTCCTGCTATGAGTGTTGGGTGTACTCAATGCACTGCATTCACATGATATTAGTCCATAGCCTTGGTGTAGGCCTATGAATCTAGGAATTTTCTTTGTAACGTTAGTCCTGGGTGGGTGAATCCTATACATGGGATAGTTGTATGTATGATTCCAACATGATAGTCTCGTCTGTCGATGTACGAGTAAGATCTTCGCCTCCTCCTGTAAATGGTCCACAGATGTCATAAAGAGGCACCATGTAGCAGTTTTGAGGGTCTCCTTCTGAAAGGTCTGCGTAAGAGGTCAATTTGTTCATAACTCTAAATTTGTTTTAACTAGTAGTGACTTACAGAAACGACTAACGTAAGCTATCGTAATTTACATCTAAAATATTTGGGTAATGTGAGTTTGGAATTTTCGTATTTCTAAAAACAGCTATATAGACATTTAACCTTTCTCATATGCCGTCGAAAAGGGACTCGTTCGGTAGTTGTGGAATTGAAAGATTTCGATAATTCGGGGGCTCATCAAAACAGTTTTATTACACAGCATGTTCTGCTTCAGTCCTATAATGTATGGATGTGGTGTGTTATTCTATTGTGGTAATATACATCCGAAATCTATAATTATGACTCCCAACTTGGAAAGTGCTTCTAGTCTGAAATTTACTGCTTTAGGGTTTCGAGTCCAACATCAACCTTTGAATATCGTGGTACTCTCCTCTTGTTCGATATATTTAACTGACATCAAAAATCAGTTCTCTCATACTTGGGCCTTATCACGTCCATTCGCATGTAACGTAACATTCCACCAGCCGGTTGGAGCAGTGTTCTCTACTCGAGGATATTAGAGACTGACAGTTCTGTAGAGCTCATATTGGTTAATTTTTTCCAATCAGTTATATCATGGTTCAGGAAATTACGCCAGATGTTACATTAGTCACTAGAGCTCAGCTTAAGTGAGTTAGCTCCGTATTGTACAAAATGCAGTAATAAAAAACAAGTACACCATCTATTGCGATCCTTCAATGGAACAAATCGGATACTCCATTCGCATTATAACATATATAACCTGTAAGGAAAGTAGTAAAGTCGGGCAGGGCCGACTATATGATACACTACACCATTTCATCTAAATCTGAACCGATTTTTCCCAATTTCAATAGGGCTCGTCCTTGGGCCAAATAAATGAGCTGTGCCAAATTTAATCCAATTCGAATCATAAATGCGAACTGTACTTAAAAAGTCATGGGTCTATCTCGTTTCCTTTTGCCTGTTACAAACATATGCACAAAGACATAATACCCTGTACTACAGTGTGCTGAAAGGTATAACAATATTGATCCTTTGTGGAGGAACATGATATAATTTTGGATAACCCATTTTCAGCAACATCTTCAATCGACCTTAATGCCCCTTCAGTTCTTGAAATATATTTTTTCGTCGATAAGTAGTAGTCCGTACATCACCGAATTTGAAGAGAAATTAATGCGGTTCTAGCAAACGACACATAACCAAGGTCCAGGGTTATTCTTTAAGGGTTTTGAACTGACAATTGGAGATATAAAGCCTTGCCCATATAAAGAAGCACGGTTCTCAATGGGCAGAAAATGTCTATACTAAAAATGATCAAATGTTCTCCACATTATAGGGTAGCCCCCAAATTTCGATTTAAGCTAGTTTTACAGTGGAATTGTCTCTAATTTGTTATTTTACATTCTCATTGGGTTGAATGTCTTCTTACCAAAAAACTATCAATACTGGTCGATAATTTGGGGCTATCATAGAACGGGCTCCGCTTTATTCGGTATTTTGGAGACTTGATCAAATTTTTCAATCGAATTGACTGTGCAAATATTAATACTGGTCTATTTCTTGGTATATACTCCATATAAAATTACAATACAATTTTCGGCATTTTGAAGTAATTTTCGGTACGTTGATGCTCCTATACCAGTCATTTACGATTAAATAGTACCGTATGAAGTTCTCAAAACATTCCGCCGGTCGCCGGTATACTATATTATACTTTTTTATATCCGAAAGATTTTTTATAGTTCTTTCTTGACAATATTTGAATTCTGCTATATGTGTAAGGGACTATAAGCGAATCTCACTATATCATCCCCATAGAAAAAATTTCGAAATAATGTGTAATGCAAAGCACACCCGAGCGCTTTTTCAATAAAAACATAATCATTTCCGTTTTAAACATTTTATTTTTTTATTTTTATTTTATAAAAATTTTCTTAATAAAAACAAATATTTTTTTTTTGTAATATAAACCATTATCCCAAAAGAATAAAAAAGTCTTACGGCTAAATATTACCTTAAACATAAATTTCCAATAAGTCGTATTTTTGTCTTCCTTAAAAATTAATATTTAAAAATAAGGACCTAACCTCTAAAGTTGGTATACAATTTGGTTTGTTTGTTTGTTTTGCTTTGGATAACTAACTTCTTTGTTGTTGTGATATATACAAATATTTATAAAAATAAAATTAAAAACTAATATTTCCGAATTTACAACACTTCCGATTTGGGTGTGTGGGCCTCCCACCAATCAATGCTTTCGATCATTGATTCATCGGACATGACATTGACATTTTGAGCCACATCCAAAAGATCTTCATCGAATTCTTTTTTCAATTGCATTAGGCCGGGATAAAAGTTGTTTTGATTGTTGGTGTTGTGGAAAAATGGAGGTAATTGTTGGGAATTTGGGGTTTGCCTCTCCAAGGGCGGTGACATGGCCATTGAGTGGGATGGAGCTGCCATATACAGTTGTTGCTGTTGTTGTTGGCCGTGTGGTGATCTCTGTTGATTTTGATAGATAATTGTTGGCTCTTCATATTCCTGTTTAATTAACTGTGTCTCCATTGAGACTCTTGTTGGGTTAACGGCACACGTTTGCCGTAAGTCATGCATTTCTTGGTGCTGTTGCTGTTCCGCGGAGTTGGCAGGTGTTGCCCTTTGTAATATCGCTTGATTTCCATTATTAACTGCACATTCAGCTGTACTGGGGGTTGTTGTTAACATGTTATTCATTTGGTGTTGTTGTTGTTGTTGAAGTTGGTGTTGTGGCACGGGCGATATTCTTGAAGATGATGGTGAAGAAGTCGATAACAAACTAACTGACCCCTTTGTATTTGTTAAGGAAGACGAAACAGGTGCTGCTTCCGTTCTGTCCAGGTTAATGTGCGGCCTAATTGTTGTCGGCGACGAAGAAGACGTATTGGCATCAGCTGTAACGTGTGCACCCGCTGTTGTTGTTGCTGTCGGTGATGACGTATTCGATGTTGTGGCCAATGGTGACGACGCTGGACTGTTGCAATTAGTGTCAATTAAGGCCTGGAAATGTTCTTCATCAACGGTGGAGGAGGGAGGAGAGGCCGCATTACCAACAAATATGTCTGGGGTCAATAATTGATAGGTATTTGTCCCTGGAATTCTGATGTACTGCAGGCCATTCAACGAGGTGATATTCGGTAGGCTATCCATTTGTGATGGTGGACTGTGGCAGTGTGGTGGCAGAGATGCAGTTGTCGAAGGTGGTGGTGGAGGTTGGTTAGTGTTGGCCATTGGTGTTGTGGGTTGATGGACAAAATATTCCTCGGAATCGTAGTGGCTCAGCGAGTCATCATAATGTTCATCCATACTGGGTGAATATGCATCGAATTCATCTTTAATCATGGAAAAGCTATCATCACCACTGGAAGAGGTGGAGTTGAGGGCCGCTCCGGTGGGGAAATCAAAACCCAAGAGGCGTTCCAAGGATCGAATGTACTCCACGGCCATGCGTAGCGTTTCCACTTTACTTAACTTCTTGCCATTATTTTTACAAGTACTTTGGGCCTCGAATGCCTCGGCCACCTCCTCGGGGATACGTTCCCGCAGAGCGGCAAAACCATTGTTAACCTGCTTCACACGATTACGTTCACGCGCATTGCGCCGGGCCACAGCCTGGGGTAAAGGTAGACCTTTTCTTCCTGGGGTACCGGGAATTTTTATGGGTAATCCATTGGGCGGAAGTGGGGAACCTTTGGCCACGGCGGCATTTTCCTTGGCAGCCTTTTTGGCCAATCTCAGGGCAGTCCTTTCCTCCTTGCTTAATTTGGGTTTTTTGCTAGCCCCGGGAGAGGTTTTCTTTTCTTTACGTGCAGTTCCACAGGATTTGTTCTCATCATTGGAATTGTTGTTGTTGTTGTTATTATTATTTTCACTCAAAGGCCTTTTTCGAGGATTACAACTCAAATTGAGGGAATTAACATTCCCTGCTCCATTCACCGTTCCAATCATACCAAAATCTTTAATTTTCCTTACAATGGCATTTGGATTACCCTGGGCAATATTCAGGGCATTGGAATTATTTTCACTCAGAACATTTTGCACTGTGATTTTATTGAAAGTTTTATTCGTATTTCCCGCCATGGTCAATGGGGAATTGTTGGACTGCATTGTTGATCCTTGCTGAGAATTATTGCTGTTGTTATTCATGTTCATGGTTAATCCTGGTGGCAAATTATAATTCAATACACCCAAGGTGGCCATGGAATGGAAGGCGAAGCTTTTCATTAAAAAGCTTCGTCGATGAGGCAGGGGATTTGTAAATAGTTTTTCTTGAATTGGAAATCGTCTCCAAAAATTGTCCCGCTTCACGATGTTGTCACTTGAAGCTATGCCGTTAAACTGACTGCTGGTGTGTCATGTAATTTTACAGGAGTTTTCTTTTCAAAGGAAAATAGCTATGACTTGCTAGCTGTATGTCTGTCTGTCGGACGTTTGGTTCTATAGCAGCTGCGTTTTTATGGTGTGTCGCGTGCCCGATGTCTCGTAATGAAATGTCATGGGGCGTCTCTTGCAACAAACGTCCTACCAACGGAAATGACTTCAGAATGTTGTATATCAGACTGGCTGGCTGAATGACTGACTGATGGTTGTGGATGGCAATAACCAAAACAATGAAGCGAAACAACAGCAGCAGAGGCAGGCGGCAGCGGTGGCGACAGAGCCACTGCAACAACAAAATTCCCTACTCTCCATAAAGCATACCTTTTGTGTAATATATCAATTGTTTTGAGGCACAGGGCGCAGTCGCACAGCCACAATGCCGAGCTAGCCGCAGCAGCAGCATTCAACTATTCAACCAAAAACGGCAAAAACACCACTTCATTCTTATTGTCTACTCTCAGCTTGGTATTAAATCCAACTCTCCTCTCCCCCTAAAAGGTGCTTTATTACGAGCACACACACTCAAAGATACCCACACCAAGGCCTCCGTCACTCACACACACACACTCAAAATCCCTGGCACATTGACTTTTCATCCCTTAGGCGTTCTTGTTGGGTGTTACAGTCTGTTTTGATCGCCTTTGCCGTACCGTAGATACCCCACCATTCTCTTTCTCTATCATTTGGGAAAACTAACATCTGATCATTTTTAGATTAAGGGTGGGTTTTTAAATTTCAGTTTTTGTGCGTTTTTGTCATAGTATTGGTAGATCCTGGCGCTGACTGAAAATATTTTTAATGTGTTATAATATTGCGCCTTTTTTGGGGAGGCAGCAAGCAGTATTGGTCTTTGGTCCGCAAGTGTATGTGTGGAAGAGAGTTTTTTTTGTATTGGTATTTATCGCCTGAAGTGATTTGTATGGACGTTAACGTTGCAGAGTATTAAGGTTGTTGGGTCTTTTTGGCACGTACTCTCTAGAACTGATAAGACTGATTCGTTTTTCAGTTAGGTTTGAAATCTAACTGCAGTATGGGACGACAACGAGTTTTAATTGGATTATATCTATGATCGATTGTGAGGCCGAGCAAGGAAGAACAACTAGGAATTGAGGAACAGGAAAATTTTTCGAAATAATTTTAAGCTCAAAGAAGCATGCACATCAAACACATATACCAGTCACGTAAAAACAGGAAGGAAATTGATAGATATATTTTCCAAATAATTCCATAATTGACCCAGAAATTCTGTACTAGTAGTAAGATAGAACGACGCTTCTATCGAAAATTGAATAAAAAGTAGACTAGTATGATATATATTTCTAATAATCGGAATTAGGGGCTTAACCAGTAGGATGTTAAAAAGATCACACCACAAACTGTCACCTTGTCTGAATCCTCGTTCCGTACTGAAAGGCTCCGATAGGTCCTTTCCTACTTTAACTGCTGATCTTGTGCCACCTAAAGTTATCCTGCATAGCCGTATTAATTTTGCAGGAATTCCAAACGTAGACATGGCTTTAAACACCTCTGAACACACAGGGTTGTCGAATGCGGCTTTGTAGTCGACAAATAGGTGGTATGTGTCGATGTGCTTTTCGTGGGTCTTTTCCAGGATTTGGCGCAGAGGGAAAATCTGGTCAGTGGTGGAAGCCGCATTGGTATGGTCCAATGATGTCATTGACCATTGGCTTCAATCGTTCTCACAGCACCCTGGATAGCACAGCACGGGACACAGGATGCTGAGGTTCCAATCATTGGGCATGCATTCATCTAGCCAAATTGTACTAATAAGCTGGTGCATGCTCCTGACCAGCATCTGGCCACCAGTCTTGAATGGTTGGGCTGGTAACCCATCGGCTCCTGCTGCTTTGTTGTTCTTGAGCCGATTAATTGCTTTTATGACCTCATCTTGGCTAGGTGCTATACACTCTATACCATCATCTCTTATTGGTTCTGGAGTATCTTCATTAACGCCACTATTTGATACCAGAAGCTTTTCAAAATGCTCCTTCCAGATCCTCAACACGTATCATTCACATAAAATTGGACGAAACTATATACGGGAGCTATATCCAAATCTGAACCGATTCCAGAAAAACTTCGCGTATATAAGTATGGATCTGATTGGGGAGCTATAACTAAATCTGAACCGATTCCAACAAAACTTCGCATACATCAATCTGGGCTTAATTCAATACTCTGCGCAAAATTTTGTTCCAATCGGACAAATATTGGGAGTTTGGTGCATCATTTACATAAAATGAACGAAACTATATGTGGGAGCTATATCGAAATCTGAACCGATTTTCTCCAATTTCAATAGGGTTCGTCCTTGGGCCAACTAAGTGACATGTGCCAAATTTCATCCAAATCGTAAATGCGATCTGTATTTTGTTCACAAAAATACATAGACGGACTGACGGACATGCGTAAATCGACTCAGAAAGTGATTTTATGCATATTCTCAAAAGGAACCATGGGTCTATCTCGATTCCTTTTGCCTGTTACAAACATAGATATAATACCCTGTATGGTGAAGGGTATAAAAACGCCCCAAACTCTTTATGGTGAATTTTTATAGCCTATGGTTTCCTAGTGGCTCTAGACTAGACCACTATTGTAAGCCGAACATCAGAGATTTTACACTGGGTGCTGGTCAACTATTTATTTAGGGTCAATTGAACCGAGAAAACATGATTCGTCAAATATTCCAGCATATGCGTATCTATGAAGAGGGTGCAAATGTCACGATGTATCGTCCAGGCACGGTATATAGATCTGCAAAAAATTACAATTCGGTGGTATACTGCTCTGCTCACTGGTTACACTCGTACATCATAAAGCTGCCTCGTGTGATGAAGGGTATAAAAACGCCCCAAACTCTTTATGGTGAATTTGTATACCCTATGATTTCCTAGTAGCTCTAGACTAGACCACTATTGTAAGCCGAATATCAGAAATTTTACACGAGGATAGGGTCTAGTCAAATATTTATTTAGGGTCAAGTGAACCGGGAACACATGAATCGTCAAATATTCCAGCATATGCGTATCTATGAAGAGCGTGCAAATGTCACGATGTATAGCCCAGGCACGGTATAATGGATCTGCAAAAAAATAAGAGTTCGGCGGTATACTGCTCCGTTCACTGGTTACACTTGTACATCATAACGCTACCTCGAGAATCAAAACCGACATATCATTTGGGGCTACTTTCGTAGTCAGTTGTCAAGTCCATATTGGATAATATATACAAAATCTTCAAAATTTCCGTTCTTTGAGGGTTCCTTGAATTAGATAAGCCATGTTACAGTTGGCAAAGACCAAGAATTTCAAAGTTCTGACAAACAATAACAGGCACAACGGGCACGTCTACAGGACCATATCCTATTCATGAAATTTTGCTTAACTAAATCGCAAAGTGGTGGCCCTATGCTTCAATATCCTCTAAAATAATATCTTTGAGGTCATAAATCGACGCTGGGTTGCTGACGTAGGCTGTATATTTCACATATCCTCTATGGAAGACGTCGGAAGTTCTAAAATAACTAGATCTCGATATAAAAATTCTCACCACCTATTTGAGAGATAATATTAAAGGACCAGTAAAATGAAGTTGGATCCAAAAACATGTCATTCTGCAACCTACACTAAAGTTTTCATTTGGTCAGATATTGAGTTGCTCCTTTCACCACTTTGGGTATATTCAACAGATGAATCCTAACGGACGTCGCATTATTGAAGGACGAGTAAAATGAAGTTGGATCCATAAATATGCCATTCTGCAATCTACACTAAAGTTTCCATTTGGTCAGATATTGAGTTGCTCCTTACCATGTTGCTCGGACACCCGTTGATTATTTGGATAAATATCCGACAAAAATGAGGAGTTTGATGCAACTATATCTAAAACTGAACCGATTTCAACGCAACCTGCCAGAGATTAATTTATATTAACTACAGTTCATTGAATTGTGTGGCAATCGGACAAACCTTGGGTCTTCAGTGCACAATTTACATAAAATCGGAAGAAAGAATATATAGGAATTTTATCAAAATCTGAACCGATTTCCAACTTAGCAAACATCATTCTAGACGGAATTCAGCACTTTGGTACACCATTTACCATAAAATCGATCCCGGTTGGGACAAAAAATATATATGGGAAACTTAGCACTTCTAAACCCAATTCAGTACACCATGCCAAATTTAGTGAAAATCGGAGGATATATAGGGACTTTGGTGAACCATATCGGACTAAAATGTATATGGGAGCAATATCTAAATCTGAATCTGATTTTCAGGAAACTTAACACACATCATTCTTTACCTAATTCATTACGCTGTGCCAAATTTCGTGCAAATCGAATGATATATAGGGACCTTGGTGCACCATTTACCATAAAATCGATGCAGATTGGGACGATAATATATATGGGAGCTATATCTAAATCTGAACCGATTTTTCCTAAACCTAATTCAATACGCTGTGCCAAATTTCGTGCAAATCGAAAGATATATAAAGGGACTTTGGTACATCATTTACATGAAATCGGACGAAAATATATATGGGAGCTATATCTTAATCTGGACCGATTTTCAGGAAACTTAACACACATCATTCTAGACCTAATTCAGTGTGCTATGCAAAATTTCGTGCAAATATAAATATATATATATATATATATATATATATAAAGACTTTGGTACACCATTTACATGAAATCAGACGAAAATATATATGGGAGCTATATCTAAATCTGGACCGATTTTCAGGAAACTTAACACACATAATTCTAGACCTAATTCAGTGTGCTATGCAAAATTTCGTGCAAATCGAAAGATATACACTTTGGTACACCATTTACATTAAATCGGACGAAAATATATATGGGAGCTATATCTAAATCTGAACCGATTTTTCCCAATTTCAATAGGGTTCGTCCTTGGGCCAAATAAGTGACCTGTGCCAAATTTCATCCAATTCGGATCATAAATGCGACCTGTACTTTGTTTACAATTTAACATGGACAGACGGACTCAGAAGGTGATTCTATGCATATTCTCATATTGCCTGTTATAAACATATGCACAAAGACATAATACCCTGTACCACAGTGTGGTGAAGGGTATAAAAAGTATGTCTTTCCTCGTTATAGACCACATCTAACAGGCACACGATGAAGATGCATTGGCATTCCTAGAATAAATATTTAGTATTGCGAGCCCCAGATACAGCCATTGAATGATTTTTAAAGTAAGTTTGTATCTCTTTGGAGTCGAGTTTAATGATCGAAGTTTTGCAATGAAAAGAAAAACCAGGGGAAGAAACTGCGTACCCACCATTATGTGACGCGTTTCGCCGTTGGTTATGATTACATATAATTACAGATGAACACGGCTAGGATTCGAAACTAGGTTCCCAGAACAACACAAATGTTGCCAGACCACTTAGCGTTCCAAACCATTAAGGCACTTCCGAAGGTTGTACAAAAACAAGTGTATACAATGGGAGCAATGGTAGGGGTATGGATTAATTATCTATCGCTACATCACAAATCTGCACTGTTGGACCTTGATACATTTGAATTTAATTCGCATCATTTGCGATATAATTACAAGTATTCAAAACTGGAAAAACTGACTTATGCGGAATTTTTATATGGCGGCTATGTCAAAATATTGGCCTATATCGAAAATTTTTAGAAACTTTCAAAATACAAAAATATAGATCTATATTCAACTTCGGTTTATTTTCCTTGATTGTAATCTCAACCAATGGATTTATCGCCAAAAATGTTTTTCTTCATACGATTGACATTCTAAATAGAGTTTGTGGTATGTGCAATCGATTGGAGGCCTGGGACCATAATTACATAAACAATTGGATGCTATGTTAGAAATGGCCCAACATAAAGGATGAAGTAATGTAATTTAATGTTTTATCTATGGTACATATTTATATAAACGGATTCAAATTTGATTTGAAAAATGGTGTCGAAATCGGCCTTATGATATTTGACATCGTAGTAAAAGTCCAAATATAGTTGAATTAAGTCCTCCTTATTGCATTCTTCAATTTTACCATAATCTTCAAATATATTAAGGGGCTATTGCCCCTGCAAGTCTCTCGCAGACAGCTGAAATTTGAGAAGGCGAATTGCACTTTCCAAAAAGAAAAAAACTTTAATTTCCTTCCTGTCTGTCGTTCCTTAAAACCAAAACAAGGGGGAGTTCCTTAATTTTATTAACGACATATCAATGTAAGCGACAATTTCTTGCAACGAAAGAGAAAAAAGTCGACGTTGTGATTTCTTTTCACACAAAGTTTCGCCTGTTTTCGCAAATAGCGAAAAAACAAGTTCTCTTCTCTAAATAAATGAAAATAATGAAAAGAAACACCAAACAATACAAGACGACAAGTTCCTTTTTGGCACAATCAGGAGGTTTGGAAACCCCATGGAATTTACCTGTTTTTTGCTATTGTCAAGTAAATTCACTTTGTTCGCAAAGAACAATGACGGTAAGGAATTCGACAACATAGAAAGAACCCTTTAACTATTCAATTAAATGTGAAACCAACTTCTGCATTTCCCCCTCTTCCTTCTCCTCGATTTTGAGAACATTATAATTTATATCATGAAAGGGAATTTACTTATAACAAAAAACACAAACAAAATCTACACCCCTTTTCGCCCTAAAGCAAACTCAATGCCATGCTAAGAGAGAGCCGACAAAGTCTTTGACATATGAGAAACGAAAGAACACTCCAAG
>NW_026876528.1:0-19752 GCF_032173495.1 Musca vetustissima | reverse complement strand
CACATATAAGGGGTTTGGGGACGCTGATTAAGATTCTTCATGAAAAAAGGCAAATAATTCTTGAGAATAATCATAGAATCACTTTCTGAGTCGATTTATGCATGTCGGTCTGTCCGTCTGTCTGTTCATGTTGAATTGTAAACAAAGTACAGGTCGCATTAATAATCCGAATTGGATAAAATTTGTCATAGGCCATTATTCGGCCCAGGGACGTACCCTATTGTTATTGGAAAAAATCGGTTCAGATTTAGATATGGTGCACCAAAGTACGAATGGTGCACCAAAGTCCGTATACGATTTGTACGAAATTTGGCATAACAAAATTTGGCAAGCTTCGTGAAAATCGATTCAACATTTTGCACAGCGTACTGAAACTACTACAAGTTGGGGTCCGTGCAGATTTGTTAAAATCCGTTCAGATTTAGATATATTTCCTATATATATTTTCGTGCGATTTTATATAAATGGTGCACCAAACATCCATGTTTTTTTCGAATGAGACGCAATTGAATTGAGATATGAATTTTGTAAAAATCGGTTCCGATTTTAATATACTTCTGACCTGAAGTTAAAGTTTGTTGAAATACGTGTTGATTTAGATATAGCTCCCATTTTTTCCCTCTGATTTTATGAAAATGGTGCACCGATGTCCTCGCAAGATGTTATATATAGTCGGCCCCGTCCGACGAGTGAACGTCACTTACCGGTTTATTCTGAGTATCTGAGATTTAGCATTTTCAATACACCCTTCGCCGAAAATGAATCAATACCCTTATATGGAAGCTGTAACAAAACATAAACCGATATTAGTAATTTTTGGTAGGAAGATTTGATAACTCTTGAGGACCTGCAAAATCAGATTTAAAACCTAAAATCCATTTTATTTTTTATTTTTTTTTTTTTTGTTTTTGGAAAAAGTTCTCATACTCCTCAAAAACTCGATATTTGGGAGTTTTGTTATTTGGGGGCCATCCTAAAAATTGGAGCAATATTGATAATTTTTGGTAGTAAGATTCTACACCCAATGAGGGTTTCAAATTCGTAACTACAACCAATTCGGATGAAAACGTGTCCAAATCCCCCAAAAAATCCGGAAAAATGGACCAATATTGAAGATTTGTAATTTAATTAGAGCCCAAAGTACTAACGTACTGGCAGTAAGTTAGTACTTTGAAGACCAAAAGTACAAAAAATCCAAAAAAAAAAAAATAATGAATACTTAGTGGTACCGTTATATAAGGGCTATTAAAATAAGTGGTCGAAAAACCCTTAAATATTAAATTACAGCCAATTAGGTTACAAATTCTTCCCAACCTCTCAAAATACCGAATATTAGGGGAACCATTTTATGTGGAATATACCACAATGTGGACCGATATATCCCATTGACAGTACCAAACACCCCCGAAGGACCAGCAATAACTGAGCAATATTTCAGAAAACCCCCCATTCTGAACATTTTGGAGTGCTTAGCTATATTTTCAAATCCTAAATGATTGCAATTTTGTATCTTGTGTTTTCAGATGTTCTTTTAAAACTCCGCATAGTAAATGGACCTCAATTTTTGGTATTTTGGAATGTTGCATGAGCCTATGGCATATCTCCACTATTTACACTTCTTTTAATGAATGTCCATTAGTCATGGCGCCAATATGGCCCTGTCTCATTTCCGAATACTGTTATTTGACCTAAATTCGTTTGTATTTACAAAAAGGGACTAATTTTATGATTCCATATCAATCGAATTTAAATTGATTATTCATGTTTTCGATTCGATTTTTTGTAAGGCATTTTTTTCTCTCCTCTCCTTCTCGTCGTCTCGGTATGATAGCATGTCTGTGGCAAATCATTAAATATTATGATTGGCTATTTATTTGTTGTGGTTGATTGTTTATTTTTTTCTTCTTCTCTTATGGTTTTCGTTTCTAAGACAATTTGTTAATGGTCTTTTAGTAAATTTTCAATTACTATTATGATGATGTTCGTTTCGGTCAAAGCCCATAACCAGTTTGGATAATTTTCGAACTGTGGTCATTCTGCTTCAATTGCTGCTGTGATCATCATTAGAACCAATTACTAATACTTAGGCAATGTGTAACATAAACACAACATGACATCAGACTAGCAGATAAAGTATTTGTGTGTGTAGAGGACAAAAATTTACTACGCACTTGGCAGGCAGCAGGATATGCTCACAGGACATTCTATGTCTAAGGCTCAAAAGGAAGAGGAAGAGGGCTCGGATGGTATCACTCATAATCTATTAATATTTATACCCTTCACCACGCTGTGGTACAGGGTATTATGTCTTTGTGCATATGTTTGTAACAGGCAAAAATAATTGAGATAGACCCATGGTTCCTTTTGAGAATATGCATAGAATCACTTTCTAAGTCGATTTATGCATGTCCGTCCGTCCGTCCGTCCGTCTGTCTGTCTGTCCATGTTAAATTGTAAACAAAGTACAGGTCGCATTTATGATCCGAATTGGATGAAATTTGGCATAGGTCACTTATTCGGCCCAAGGACGAACCCTATTGAAATTGGGAAAAATCGGTTCAGATTTAGATATAGCTCCCATATATATATTTAACCGATTTAATGTAAACGGTCCCTATATATCTTTAGATTTACACGAAATTTGGTACAGGCTAATCATTTAGGCCTATAATGATGTCTGCCAATTTTCGTGAAAATCGGTCCAGATTTAGATATAGCTCCCATATATAGTTTCGTCCGATTTCATGTAAATGGTGCCCCAAAGTCCCTATATATCTTTTTATTTGCACGAAATTTGGCATAACGTACTGAATTAAGCCTAGAGTGTTGTCTGCCAAGTTTCGTGAAAATCGGTCCAGATTTAGATATAGCTCCCATATATAGTTTCGTCCGATTTCATATAAATGGTGCCCCAAAGTCCCTATATATCTTTTGATTTGCACGAAATTTGGCATAACGTACTGAATTAAGCCTAGAGTGATATCTGCCAATTTTCGTGAAAATCGGTCCAGATTTAGATATAGCTCCCATATATAGTTTCGTTCGATTTCATGTAAATGGTGCCCTAATGTTCTTATATATCTTTCGATTTGCACGAAATTTGGTATAACGTACTGAATTGAGCCTAGTATGACGTCTGCCAAGTTTCGTGAAAATCGGTCCAGATTTAGATATAGCTCCCATATATAGCTTCGTCCGATTACATGTAAATGGTGCACCAAAGCCCCTATATATCCTTCGATTTGCACGAAATTTGGCATAATGTACTTAATTGAGCCCAGAATGATGTCTGCCAAGTTTCGAGAAAATCGGTCCAGATTTAGATATAGCTCCCATATATAGCTTCGTCCGATTACATGTAAATGGTGCACCAAAGTCCCTATATATCCTTCGATTTGCACGAAATTTGGCATGACGTACTTAATTGAGCCCAGAATGATGTCTGCCAAGTTTCGAGAAAATCGGTCCAGATTTAGATATAGCTCCCATATATAGTTTCGTCCGATTACATGTAAATGGTGCACCAAAGTCCCTATATATCCTTCGAGTTGCACGAAATGTGGCATAACGTACTTAATTGAGCCCAGAATGATGTCTGCCAAGTTTCATGAAAATCGGTCCTGATTTAGATATATCTTCCATATATAGTTTCGTCCGATTTCATGTAAATGGTGCCCCAAAGTCCCTATATATCTTTTGATTTGCACGAAATTTGGTACAGCCTAATCATTTAGGCCTAGAATGATGTCTGCCAAGTTTCGTGAAAATAGGTCAAGATTTACATATAGCTCCCATATATAGTTTCGTCCGATTTCATGTAAATGGTGCACCAAAGTCCCTATATATCCTTCGATTTGGACGAAATTTGGCATAACGTACTGAATTGAGTCTAGAATGATGTCTGCCAAGTTTCGAGAAAATCAGTCCAGATTTTTATATAGCTCCCACATATAGTTTCGTCCGATTTCATGTAAATGTTGCACCAAAGTCCCTATATATCTTTCGTTTTGCACAAAATTTGGCATAACGTACTGAATTGAGCCTAGAGTGATGTCTGCGTTGTTTCGTGAAAATCGGCCCAGATTTAGATATAGCTACCTTTTATTATAGATTGATTTTAAGTAATTGACGCACCAAGAACCAATAGGAACAAAACGTTCTGAAATTAGTATAACCTATCCTGTCACTAGTTTGTTTGAAATCGCTTAATATTTGGATAGAGCTTCCATATATATTTTCGCCCGATTTCAAGTAAATTGGGCATCAAACTCCTCATGTTAGTCAGTTTGACATCAAATTTTGCACAACGTACAAAATTGAGCATAGAATTATGTAGTTGGGTTTTGTAGAAGTACAGACATAGCCCAACGGATGACCCATTTATATTTGTTTGAAGTCGATTTACATACTTTATGGATAGATCTACGTAGATTAACATTTAGATAAATATCACATATTTTATTTCATCCAATTTCATGCTAATAGTCCTGTTTAATATACCCATAGTGGTGAAGGGTATTATATAGTCGGCCCCGTCCGACTTTACTACTTTCCTTACTGGTTTTAATATTATCCTTTACCACAAATATTACACACATACATATGAATCGACACACACGTACTTTCATACACATATATATATATATATATATATACATACTCACATACAGATATGTAGTGATGTATCTGAAGCCAAATATCATATCAGAAAACCCTCAAGTAAATATTTGCAAATTATGAAGGAATTCACGCACATATACACAAATACCCACCCACACACATGTCTCTATATATGTATATTAGTGTGTCAGTGTTAGTCACTACCGTTTGTGACCAATATCTGGATATGTGGTTTTAAATCATTATTCTATTGTCTTTTCCAATGTAGCTTTCAATATTTGGTGTTTGGGCATAGCCATCTTGCCGCATTGACACATACACACAAAGCAAATATGTATGTGTGTTGGAGTCTGGAGGCGTATGTGGGTGTTTGTGTCTTATCCAATAAAGTTACTTCGGCATATATATTCTGCTGATGCCAACTACTTGTTGTCAAACTAAGTACATTTTCCCCCTCCCTTCCTTCCCCAGTTTTCCCATTTTCCTTGTCCTCTTCTTCTATTCCATTTGGTCCATTGTTCTTGACATTCAGTCCATGGCTAATGTGACACACATATATTTTGTAAAGTGGTAAGCTTTGTGATTTCTTGACATGATTTATAGAAAATCATTTACTTTGGACAATGGTTACTGTGGAAGCCAGACAAATGCCTATATTGGAAATGTGGAATAGGTCGAGGAGAATTATCAAATGGACAAACCAAATGGAATAAAACCTATATAGATTGTAGGACAAGGCAAATAACTGCTGAACACTATTATTGTGGATACACCGATGCACATGGGTAAATATGTAAACGATTGGAGTGGGAAAGATAACTGACAATGCGTGCGGGATTTGTATTGGAATGTATAACAGAACTGAAACGATGAAGTGCGCCAAATAAGAAAATCGGGGAAGCGAAGCTCTCTGATGCATATATTTTGGGAAGCCCTTTGGATCTATATTAAGAAAATTCATTCAGGACCTTTATATCTGTACCACGATGTTACATAGGGCACATCATTAATCATTGCTATCATCGGCGGGGACAAAAATTGAATAAATTTCTGCCATATGGATATATATTAAGAGTAAAGGAAACCCCGACAATTCGACCACTTCAGTTGACAAATTTATGCAGGTCCTTTATATCACTTAAAACTGGTTGGTGCTTTGTATGAGAATGTCAGAACATGGACCTATATTTCATAATCTCTAGTGGGAGTTTGTTTTATCCCCTCAGATGTCGATATAACAAATTACAGAAATTTAGACTAAAGTAATAAAAATGTCACAACTTCGGCCGAACCTAAAATACACAGCATCTGGTGGTACCATTACACTGCAGTTATCTGGTACAGTTCCATATATTTTTAGGATGCTGTATAAACCTCTATTATTAGGGAAAATCCGATAATACTTCTTTAGACAATCTCAGGACCTTTAAAATACATAAATATGGTCGATGCCTATATTTCAATACTATAATTCAGAGACTAAAACATGCAAATGCAAAAAATTAGAAAAACATCGGACCTTCTCTATGAAGACTATTTAACTGCAAATCATCATCTTCTGGAAAAATTAGTTACGAAATTACAGACGCTCAGGTTCGAAAACAGCGATAGGAATGTCAACATACCGAAAAGTCGAGGGCTATTCACGCCCCTCGTCATCATATGATCGTGATGAAATATCTCCTACAGATGTGGGTGTCTTGACATCTATTGTCGAGGGTATGAATGTGAGTTTACGAACCGCAACCCTATCTTCAGGGGAAGGCAGGGACTCTAACTCAAATTCCGAGTCTGGGCACGAAACTAAGAATAATATAACGGCCTTATAATGCGGGGCACATAAGCAAACACTTAACCTCATGACAAAGAAAAATCAGCTATCTCGTTTCACAAAGGCGGAAAATGACCAGGATGAATGGGATAAACAATTGGGAAAATCAAACTGATGTAAAAAGGATAAACCTGATCTCCACTTCTTCGAAAGTGGTGAAGAGGATTAGATCTCCGGAATAACAAACGTCGGTTTCTATAAGGAGAAAGCTGAAGCAATCAAAATATGAAGCAAACTGCCACGTGAATCATTCAACTGGGAGTGACGAAGCCGACTCTAATATCCAGGAGACGAGCGGTTCATAGGGATTTTCCTTAAAGACCGGGAATGCCAGAAAAAAGGAGTAGCGCAGCAACGATTGGAGCTGCTGTCTTATGTGAAGGTTGCCATGAGGCCCTGCAGATAAGAGCTCCGCTATACAGGGATCGACGAAAAATAATGCGTCCATTAAACTGAAAAAGGAGACTCATTTCCAGGTGCTGGATGCGTTCAATAATAAAATCACGAAGCTTCTGCTACAAGATGGAGATCCCAAAGGCTGGGGCAGCGAGAACGCACGTTCAAAGTTGGAAAAAATATGAGTACCACGGGGAAGAGAACGAATAGAGGATTCTTTTTTGCACAGCGTACTAACATAAGTCCAGTTTGATGCCCGCGAAATTTTATTGAAATCGGTTTAGATTTAGATATAGCTCCCATATAAAGTATTGTCTGCTTTTATGTATATGGTGTACCAAACTCCCAAGGATAGTCCGATTCAAACAAAAGTTTGCTCAGCGTACTGAAATAGGTCAATATTGATGTATGCGAAGTATTGGGGAAATTGGTTTAGAGTTAGATATAGCTCCAATATATTCGTCCGATTTTATGGAAATGGTGCACCAAACCCCATACATTTTTCGATTGAGACGCAATTTTGCTCAGCGTAATTAATAAAGTCTGATTTAAGGGAACCCCACCCATTCTCGATTTTAATTTTTCAAGATTTGCAATGGGCTGGTAAATCATTACCAATGTTTGTTAGGGTTTGTAACTTTGCACATATATATTTGAAGATTTGAAAGAGAAGAAAAATAATTTACAAAAAATTTTTGTTATTGTTTTGTTGTTGTTTTTTGTAATTAAAGAAAAGTCATTATTTTTGATGGCGGGCATGATAACTCCTCACTGGAACAACGGAATCCGAAAATTCCAACGGTGTTAGAAAGAGTACATGTCTGGCTCTCGTATGAACTAGGATTATTGACTTCGCACTATAAGTAACAAAATGGTGGACCTTTGAAAAAATATTTTTGGAAAATCGCCGATTTTTTTACCAAAAACCAAGTTAAAAAACCAGTAAGGAAAGTAGTAAAGTCGGACGGGGCCGACTATATGATACCCTTCACCACTATGGGTATATTAAACATGACTATTAACATGAAATTGGATGAAATAAAATATGTGATATTTATCTAAATGTGAATCTACCTAGATCTATCCATAAAGTATGTAAATCGACTTCAAACAAATATAAATAGGTCGTCCGTTGGGCTATGTCTGTATTTCTAGAAAACGCAATTACGTAATTCTATACTCAATTTTGTACGTTGTGCAAAATTTGATGTCAATCTGATTAACATGAGGAGTTTGCTGCCCAATTTACTTGAAATCGGTCGGAAATATATATGGAAGCTCTATCCAAATATTAAGCGATTTCAAACAAACTTGTCACAGGTTAGGTTATACTAATTTCAGAAAGTTTTGTTCCTATCAGCCTATTGGTTCCTTGGTGCGTCAATTACTTAAAATCAATCTATAATAAAAGGGAGATATATCTAAATCTGGACCGATTTTCACGAAAAAAGCAGACATCACTCTAGGCTCAATTCAGTACGTTATGCCAAATTTCGTGCAAATCGAAAGGTATATATCGACTTTGGTGCACCATTTACATGAAATCGGACGAAACTATATATGGGAGCTATATAGAAATCTGGACCGATTTTCTCCAAACTTGGCAGATATCATTCTAGTCTCATTTCAGTACGTTATGCCAACTTTCGTGCAAATCGAAGGATATATAGGGACTTTGGTGCACTATTTACATGAAATCGGACGAAACTGTATATGGGAGCTATATCTAAATCTGGGCCGATTTTCTCGAAACTTGGCAGACATCACTCTAGGCTTAATGCAGTAGGTTATGCCAAATTTCGTGCAAATCGAAAGATATATAGGGACTTTGGGGCACCATTTACATTAAATCGGACGAAACTATATATGGGAGGTATATCTAAATCTGAACCGATTTTCTCAAAACTTGGCAGACATGACTCTGGACTCAATTCAGTACGTTATGCCAAATTTCGTGCAAATCGAAGGATATATAGGGACTTTGGTGCAACATTTACATGAAATCGGACGAAACTATATATGGGAGCTATATCTTAATCTGGACCGATTTTCACGAAACTTGGTAGACATAATTCTAGGCTCAATTCAGTACGTTATGCCAAATTTCGTGCAAATCGAAGGATATATAGGGATTTTGGTGCACCATTTACATGAAATCGGACGAAACTATATATGGGAGCTATATCTAAATCTGGACCGATTTTCACGAAACTTGGCAGACATGACTCTGGGCTCAATTCAGTACGTTATGCCAAATTTCGTGCAAATCGAAGGATGTATAGGGACTTTGGTGCATCATTTACATGAAATCGGACGAAACTATATATGGGAGCTATATCTTAATCTGGACCGATTTTCACGAAACTTGGCAGACATAATTCTAGGCTCAATTCAGTACGTTATGCCAAATTTGGTGCAAATCGAAGGATATATAGGGATTTTGGTGCACCATTTACATGAAATCGGACGAAACTATATATGGGAGCTATATCTAAATCTGGACCGATTTTCACGAAAATTGGCAGACATCATTCTAGACCTAAATGATTAGGCTGTACCAAATTTCGTGCAAATCGAAAGATATATAGGGACCGTTTACATTAAATCGGTTAAATATATATATGGGAGCTATATCTAAATCTGAACCGATTTTTCCCAATTTCAATAGGGTTCGTCCTTGGGCCGAATAAGTGACCTGTGCCAATTTTCATCCAATTCGGATAACAAATGCGGCCTGTACTTTGTTTACAATTTAACATGGACAGACAGACGGACAGACGGACGGACGGACGGACGGACATGCATAAATCGACTTAGAAAGTGATTCTATGCATATTCTCAAAAGGAACCATGTGTCTATCTCGATTATTTTTGCCTGTTACAAACATATGCACAAAGACATAATACCCTGTACCACAGTGTGGTGAAGGGTATAATAAGGAAGATCTTCACCGATTGGCTTTATCCTAGTTCATACGAGAGCTACACACTCCCAGAGAAGCGTTGCAAATTTTGGAACCGATTGGATTATTAGTTTTTGAGTTATTGTGCCCGCCATTCGCAAAAAAAATGTTTAGAGAAAAACGCGTTTAAAGTTTGAGAAGCCCTTCAGCCGTCACTTGATGCTGACACAATAAATCGGCTATATCTTCAAGAGTTCTTGAGATTTTCACTTAAAATTTTGTAGAGACATTCTTTTTTCAGTGTAGATTCGAATTATATTAAAAAAAAAAATTTGACCCCGAGAATGGGGGGTCCCCTTAATGTCTGTGGAGTTTTGTTGAAATCGGTTGAGATATGGCTCCCATATATAGTGACGTCCGATTTTATATAAATGGTGCACCAAACTCTAAAGGATTGTCCGATTGATACAAAATGTTACTCAGCGTACTGAATTAAGTCCAATTTAATATCTGTGGAGTTTTTGTGAAATCGGTTCAGATTTATGTAACTCCCATATATAGTTTCGTAGCATTATATGTAAATTGTACAAAAAACTCCCAATATTTTTCCGATTGAGACAAAATCTTGCGCTATGTACGGACCAGATAGACGTATGCGAAGTTTTGTTAACATCGGATCAGATTTAGATATAATTCCCATATATATTTTCGTTCGAATTTAGGTAAACTATGCACAGAGCAGCCTACGTCTGTTCCATATACACGAGATAAAATTGAGGTCAACTCACTGTGCTGCAGCATACCAAATGGTATATGCCACGGGTGCTCAATTAAGTCCAGATTTATACATATTTCCACGTACATTATTTTGCTCGATTTTACACAAATGGTACACCAACGAATCTGATTGGCATGCAATTCTTCATAGATTTTAGAATGGTATGTTTATGGGATTTTTTCAATTGGTTCAAATATCTATGTAGATCACACATTTAGTTTCGCCCGATTCCATTCCAAATGGTACTCTAAAGATTATATGTCTGTTCTATCTACAAAGTGGTGAAGGGTATCATATAACGGGGTCGACCCGTTCGACTTTTGAACTTTCCTTACTGGTTTTGATTTGCGTTGGTTTTAGCAAGGAATGCCACTTTGCTCCCACCAATATTCTGCAACGGAGGCTTTGGAAACCGAGGTATAATTGCATAATTCTATTGGCAGTCTGGACCGACTACAGTACAACTCCACTTTGGGTACATATTAAGAGTCATAAATATGTCCATTTGACTACTAGATACAGACCAGGCCCCATTTAAAAAGCAGATTCTATATGAGAATCTTTGATGATTTCAATGGAGAGCGACTACCTCCTGCACTGTTGAGTATTTTGAACCTGATAAGCTACAGAACTCCAAATACAAAAATCCCGAATTTTTCGATTATTGGGGCTATAGTGCAAGTGAAATAAAATAACGAATATTTAGGCGTAACGGTATATAGGGGCTATGCTAAATGGTGGACCGATATCGACAATTTTTGGTGGAGAGCTTTACTATATAATATGAACCCAAAAACGTTTAACATCACCAAAATTCTAAATTTGCCCGACTTTGTTTTTTTCCTTGCCGGTTTCCTTTGGTGTTAATACAATAGCCGGTTATTGTTGTCTTATCACACATCCTTCTAAATATACACAAAATCTATGATTTAATATCTATGTTTGCAGTTAATATATTTTATTGTATTATTTTGTTGTTTTCTTGTCATCTACTCACCATAAATAATACAGAAAATAATCATTCTCAACAAATAGTCTAAGTGGCAAGAAGGAGGAGGACAAACATGTCTACGAATGTTATACGACAATGCTAGAACAAATTAGAGAATTTACTGTCTATTAGCTATATTGGCGCCCAATAGTGATTATGAAAGTAAAGCTCGTAAATTAGTTTCAGAGAATACAAAAAAGCGATAGAATAATAATAACAATAATACCACTACCACCGACAATGCCAATGGTATGGTCATCCAATGTAGTATTTGGGTCAGACCAAAAAAACAAAAAATGGACAACTATTGTATGAACATTAAGAACGTAGATCAGGGCAGAGCATCCCCAAAATGGTAACGTCATCAGTTTTGTTTGAATTTTTTCTTGCCTCAGGCAATAATCATTGTATATTTTATTCTCGATTTGGCATTCGGCCTAACAAATAATAGTTCAAATCTAGTCAATTACATTATCGATACAATTGCAAATAATCTCTTTGGTCGATTGTTTCAGAATCTGACATCTAACATACCTTGTTGGGTCCTTGAAAAAATACTTTAATAAATCCACGCCTTGTTGGGTCCTTGAAAAAAGACTTTAATAAATCCACGTTGGGTCCTTGTTGTTGGGTCCTTGAAAACCAAGACTAAAAATCCACGCCTTGTTGGGTCCTTGAAAAAATATTCTTTAATAAATAATAAATAATAAATCCACGCCTTGTTGGGTCCTTGAAAAAATATTCTTTAATAAATCCACGCCTTGTTGGGTCCTTGAAAAAATATTCTTTAATAAATCCACGCCTTGTTGGGTCCTTGAAAAAATATTCTTTAATAAATCCACGCCTTGTTGGGTCCTTGAAAAAATATTCTTTAATAAATCCACGCCTTGTTGGGTCCTTGAAAAAATATTCTTTAATAAATCCACGCCTTGTTGGGTCCTTGAAAAAATATTCTTTAATAAATCCACGCCTTGTTGGGTCCTTGAAAAAATATTCTTTAATAAATCCACGCCTTGTTGGGTCCTTGAAAAAATATTCTTTAAAAAATCCACGCCTTGTTGGGTCCTTGAAAAAATATTCTTTATAAAATCCACGCCTTGTTGGGTTCTTGAAAAAATATTCTTTAAAAAATCCACGCCTTGTTGGGTCCTTGAAAAAATCCACGCCTTGTTGGGTCCTTGAAAAAATATTCTTTAATAAATCCACGCCTTGTTGGGTCCTTGAAAAAATATTCTTTAATAAATCCACGCCTTGTTGGGTCCTTGAAAAAATATTCTTTAATAAATCCACGCCTTGTTGGGTCCTTGAAAAAATATTCTTTAATAAATCCACGCCTTGTTGGGTCCTTGAAAAAATATTCTTTAATAAATCCACGCCTTGTTGGGTCCTTGAAAAAATATTCTTTAATAAATCCACGCCTTGTTGGGTCCTTGAAAAAATATTCTTTAATAAATCCACGCCTTGTTGGGTCCTTGAAAAAATATTCTTTAATAAATCCACGCCTTGTTGGGTCCTTGAAAAAATATTCTTTAATAAATCCACGCCTTGTTGGGTCCTTGAAAAAATATTCTTTAATAAATCCACGCCTTGTTGGGTCCTTGAAAAAATATTCTTTAATAAATCCACGCCTTGTTGGGTCCTTGAAAAAATATTCTTTAATAAATCCACGCCTTGTTGGGTCCTTGAAAAAATATTCTTTAATAAATCCACGCCTTGTTGGGTCCTTGAAAAAATATTCTTTAATAAATCCACGCCTTGTTGGGTCCTTGAAAAAATATTCTTTAATAAATCCACGCCTTGTTGGGTCCTTGAAAAAATATTCTTTAATAAATCCACGCCTTGTTGGGTCCTTGAAAAAATATTCTTTAAAAAATCCACGCCTTGTTGGGTCCTTGAAAAAATATTCTTTAATAAATCCACGCCTTGTTGGGTCCTTGAAAAAATATTCTTTAATAAATAATAAATAATAAATCCACGCCTTGTTGGGTCCTTGAAAAAATATTCTTTAATAAATCCACGCCTTGTTGGGTCCTTGAAAAAATATTCTTTAATAAATCCACGCCTTGTTGGGTCCTTGAAAAAATATTCTTTAATAAATAATAAATAATAAATCCACGCCTTGTTGGGTCCTTGAAAAAATATTCTTTAATAAATCCACGCCTTGTTGGGTCCTTGAAAAAATATTCTTTAATAAATCCACGCCTTGTTGGGTCCTTGAAAAAATATTCTTTAATAAATCCACGCCTTGTTGGGTCCTTGAAAAAATATTCTTTAATAAATCCACGCCTTGTTGGGTCCTTGAAAAACTAGTCTTTAATAAATCCACGCCTTGTTGGGTCCTTGAAAACCAAGACTTTAATAAATCCACGCCTTGTTGGGTCCTTGAAAAAATATTCTTTAAAAAATCCACGCCTTGTTGGGTCCTTGAAAAAATATTCTTTAAAAAATCCACGCCTTGTTGGGTCCTTGAAAAAATATTCTTTAAAAAATCCACGCCTTGTTGGGTCCTTGAAAAAATATTCTTTAATAAATCCTTTAAAAAATATTCTTTAATAAATCCACGCCTTGTTGGGTCCTTGAAAAAATATTCTTTAATAAATCCACGCCTTGTTGGGTCCTTGAAAAAATATTCTTTAATAAATCCACGCCTTGTTGGGTCCTTGAAAAAATATTCTTTAATAAATCCACGCCTTGTTGGGTCCTTGAAAAAATATTCTTTAATAAATAATAAATAATAAATCCACGCCTTGTTGGGTCCTTGAAAAAATATTCTTTAATAAATCCACGCCTTGTTGGGTCCTTGAAAAAATCCACGCCTTGTTGGGTCCTTGAAAAAATATTCTTTAATAAATCCACGCCTTGTTGGGTCCTTGAAAAAATATTCTTTAATAAATCCACGCCTTGTTGGGTCCTTGAAACACAACGTTATGCGCCACCAACATACCACAAATATTTTGGAAAAACAAACCAAAAATTAGCGAATCCAACGAAATCATTAGGAAATCTGTTGAAAAAACTTCTCTTTAAAATTTGTTACAGTGTGTGTGTGCGAGTGCTGCTGCTGATGGTGAACCACAAAAATTATGACGGCTGTGGTCGCTGGTGACATGTGTGTTTTGGAAATCAGATTTAAAAGTTTTTTTTTAATAAATAAGGACCACGAAATTCAGTGAAATTTGTAGTGATTTTTTTTTAAATAATAATAAGGCGTAGATTTTTTTAAATAACATTTTTCAAGGACCTACATTAGGCGTGGATTTTTTAAATAACATTTTCAAGGACCTACATTAGGCGTGGATTTCTTAAATAACATTTTTTCATGGACCCACATAAGGCGTGGATTTTTAAATAACATTTTTCAAGGACCTACATTAGGCGTGGATTTCTTAAATAAGATTTTTCAAGGACCTACATTAGGCGTGGATTTTTAAATCATATTTTTCAAGGACCTATATTAGACGTGGATTTTTTAAATAACATTTTTCAAGGACCTATATTAGACGTGGATTTCTTAAATAAGATTTTTCAAGGACCCACATAAGGCGTGGATTTATTAAAAAAAGATTTTTCAAGGACCCACATAATGCGTGGATTTCTTAAATAAGATTTTTTCAAGGACCAGCTCAAAGGCGTGGATTTTTAAAGAAGATTTTTCAAGGACCCACATTGATTTTCTTAAATAAGATTTTTCAAGGACCCACATAAGGCGTGGGTTTCTTAAATAGGATTTTTCAAGGACCCACATAAGGCGTGGATTTATTAAAAAAAGATTTTTCAAGGACCCACATAAGGCGTGGATTTATTAAAAAAAGATTTTTCAAGGACCCACATAAGGCGTGGATTTATTAAAAAAAGATTTTTCAAGGACCCACGTGGATTTATTAAAAAAAGATTTTTCAAGGACCCACATAAGGCGTGGATTTTTAAAAAAGATTTTTTAAGGATAATTTAAGGCGTGGATTTTTTAAAAAAGATTTTTCAAGATTTCTTAAATAAGATTTTTCAAGGACCCACATAAGGCGTGGATTTCTTAAACAAGATTTCTTAAATAAGATTTTTCAAGGACCCACATAAGGCGTGGATTTCTTAAATAAGATTTTTCAAGGACCCACATAAGGCGTGGAGTTCTTAAATAAGATTTTTCAAGGACCCACATAAGGCGTGGATTTCTTAAATAAGATTTTTCAAGGACCCACATAAGGCGTGGATTTCTTAAATAAGATTTTTCAAGGACCCACATAAGGCGTGGATTTTTAAATAAGATTTTTTCAACAATCCTCAGCCAAAGAGGCGTGGATTTTTAAATAAGATTTTTTCAAGGATCCTCAGCCATTTTTCAAGGCGTGGATTTTTAAAGAAGATTTTTCAAGGACCATCAAAGGTTTTTTTTAAAGAATATTTTAAAAGGACTAACCTAGGCTAAGGCGTGGATTTTTAAATAAGAATATTTTTAGAGGGACCTCTAGCATTTTAGGCGTGGATTTTTAAATAAGATTTTTCAAGGACCCACATAAGGCGTGGAGTTCTTAAATAAGATTTTTCAAGGACCTACATAAAGTTCTGACTAATGCAAAATTATAGCATTTAGGACAAATGTGGCCACCATTAGAGCCACAAATTTGTATTTATTTTGCACAAGCCGATGCATTTTATATCTACGTAATATAAATTTAACTAGGATTTAAAATGCTCAAGTTTCTAGTTTTGCTAAATACCCATTCAACATTAGTATTTTATAGACATTTTACGGGTGGTTTCGAAGTTATTTAGAAGAACATATAAAAGTTGAACATTTTGATAGGAAAGCCAAGCAATCAAATGACAATAAATTTTTGGTCATAATCAAACTCTTATAACTTAGTTTGCTTGTGTGTGTGCAGCATATGTGAAAATTAGATTAGATTGACATGAGGAAGAGGGTATTGGGACATCACTGAAAGTGAAGTGACATCAAAAATTTGGGAAAGGCGTGACTATATATTATACCCTATAAAATCTTATGAGTAGGAGTAGTTTTGTAGGCGTTGCCCTTAACATAATACAACACAAACAAATTCCATTCGGCCACATTGGATTCGCCATAACCTCCAAATAGAAAAAAATCTTATTAAATGTTTCCATAATTATTTTCAATTACCACATTTTCTTGTATTTATTAATATTTAATAGTTTAACATTTTCCTATTCATTTTCATTTTTTTTGGAAAACTTGAAAACCCCTTCATAGTGTTGCCGAATGTTTTAAGAATTTTTTAATTAGTCCAATTTAGTTTTGTTCATGAACTTCCAGGGAAATTGTCGAAGAAAACGTTGTTGTTTTTTCTACAATTTGTTTCTCATTGTGTTTTTCAATAGAAAAACTTTGCATATTTTGAATTTGTTTTCTTATACAAATGCACACACACACAAATAAAAAGACGTTCTAAAAAATTGGCAGCAGTTGGACAGGAAATCAAAGAATGTTTAATTTGATTTTCTTCAGTTTCTCAAAAAGAGAAAACGTTAACCACAAATATATTTGTAAAATATCAAGAAATAAATAAAAACATTTAAGAAATGGCAATTAAAGAGATTTTTTATTAAGAACCAGTAAGGAAAGAAGTAAAGTCGGACGGGGCCGACTATATGATACACTTCACCACTATGGATACATTAAACAGACGCATCCCAAAAGACGTCGAATTATTGAAGGATCATTAACATTAAATTGGATTATCAAAAATAAGTGACCTTTATCTAAATGTGAACCATCTTGGATCTTTCCACAAACATGTCATTCGTTTGTTACAATAGGACAAAATTATGTAAATCGATTTAAAGCAAATATCTATCGTACACCCGGTGAATATTTGGAACCCAATTAACACAAAGTCGGTCGGAAATATTTATGGGCTTTGGGTATTCTTACTTAAAATCGGACGAAACTATATATGGGAGCTATGTCTAAATCCGAACCGATTCAACAAATCTTGACACACAGTAGATTATAGTAACTTCAGTATGTTGTAAAAATTTTGTTCCAATCGGCTAAAAATTCGGGTCTTTGGTGCCCAGTTAACATTAATTCCGACGAAAATATATATGGCAGCTATATTAAAATCTGAGCCGATATTCGCGAATCTTACCACACATCATTCTAGGCCTAATTCAGTACGCTATGCCAAATTTCGTGCAAATCATAATAAAAAGGGACTTTAGTGCACCATTAACATAAAATCGGACAAAACTATATATGGGAGGGATATCTAAATCTGAACCGATTTTCACGAAACTTAGCACACATCATTCTGGACTTAATTCAGTAGCCTATGCCAAATTTCGTGCATATCGCAAGATATATAGGGACTTTACCTTAAATCGGAAGCAAATATATATGGGAGCTATATATAAATCTGACCCGATTTTCTCGAAACTTGGCACATACTTTGGTGCACAATTTATATAAAAACGGACAAAACTATATATGGGAGCTATATCTAAATCTGAACCGATTTTCACGAAATTTCGCACACATCCTTCTGGACCTAATTCATTACGCTATGCCAAATTTCGTACTTAAAATCGGACGAAACTATATATGGGAGCGATATCTCAATCGGAACCGATTTCAACAAAACTCGTACACATCAATCTGGATCAAAGTCAGTACTCTGTGCAAAATTTTATCTCAATCGGACCAATATTGGGGAAATGGTGCACCATTTACATAAAATCGGACGGAACTATATATGGGAACTATATCTAAATCCGAACCGATTTCAACAAAACTTGGCATATAATGATCTGGACCTCATTCAGTACTCTGCGAAAAAATTCTTCTCAATCGGACAAATATTGGGAGTTTGGTGCACCATTTACCTAAAATAAGGCGAAACTATATATCGGAGCTATAAATAAATCTGAACCGATTTTAACAAAACTTCACAGTCATCAGTCTATTTGCAACATTTTGTGTCAATCGGACAAATATTGGGAGTTTGGTGCACCATTTACCTAAAATTTGGACGAAACTATATATGGGAGCTATATCAAAATCCGTACCGATTTCAACAAAACTTGGCATATAATAATCTGGACCTCATTCAGTACTCTGTTAAAAATTCTTTCTCAATCGGACAAATATTGGGAGTTTGGTGCACCATTTACCTAAAATCGGGCGAAACTTTATATGGTAGCTATATCTAAATATGAACCGTTTTTAACAAAACTTCGCAGACATCAGTCTATACCTCAGGCAGTACTATTTGCAACATTTTGTGTCAATCGGAACAATATTGCAAAAATTGTGCACCATTTACAAAAAATAGGACGAAACTATATATGGGAGCTATATCCAAATCTGAAACGATTTTTTCCAATTTCAATAGGGTTCGTCCTTGGGCCAAATAATTCAACCCATTCGGATCATAAATGGGGCCTGTACTTTGCTCACAAAAATACATGGACGGACGGACATGTATAAATCGACTTAGAAAATGATTCTATGCATATTCTCAAAGGGAACCATGTGTCTATCTCGTTTCCTTTTGCCTGTTACATACATATGCACAAAAACATTATACCCTGTACCACAGAGTGGTGAAGGGTATAACAATTTAAGTCAATGAATAAATGGAAAAAATAAAGATAAATGGAAAAAATATCTTTTTTGTAAAGGAATAGAAAACTATTTTGAAATACCAATTTACACAGGTATATTCTGACTCAAATATTCCTTAAATTTTCATGTTTCTTTGGGTCCATGAAAAATATTCTTTACAAAATCCATGTTTCTTTGGGTCCATGAAAAATATTCTTTTAAAAATCCTCGCCTTATTTGTGTACTTGAAAAAATATTCTTTAAAAAATCCACGCCTTGTGGGTACTTGAAAAAATATTCTTTAAAAAATCCACGCGTTAGATGTTGTCCCTTGAAAAAAATATTCTTTTAAAACTCCGAGACTTATTTGGCTCACTATTTGTCTCTTTTTAAAAAATCCCCGCCTTATTTAGGTGTTTGAAAAAAAATATTCCACTACTTATTTGGGTCCTTAAAAAGTGGACCAATATTTTGTACATATTTAAAGATATTTTTGCCAATGTCTATGATATATAACCACCCAGATGCCATTCGTGTTTAGTTCCTGTTCTGTGTTTGATATTTTTTCAAACTGTAATTCTGCACCTCTTGGTAAAGCAATCTGCACACAGCCAGACTGTCGAGAAGTTGTGAATTCAATTCTTTTACACTATT